>NC_090876.1:29560521-29615521 GCF_036669935.1 Montipora foliosa
GCGGTTTTGAAATGAGTGTCGTAAAACCAAAACCATAGTAATTACTTTAACCAATCAAAAAGGACGGAAACAATCCAGTAAGCCAATCAAAACTCGAAGTAATTACACGTAGCCGACACAAAAGGCGGGAAAATATGCGCGCGCGAGCCACAATTGGTTTTGGTTTCACTTCTGATTGGTTGAAAAAGTGGCGCGAAAACTTTGAACCAATCACTGAGTGAAGTAGATGCAAAACCAAAGCAATTAGCTAATTACTTTCGACACTCAATTGAAAACCGCTCTATTTATAACTAAATATTATCTAATTTACTATAGTTAGATAACAATTATTGTTTATAATTTCATGTATGTAACTTCTATTTAATTGTGTTATTGATATTATCTATTTAGTCTAATTTTTTATTTCTGTTTTTGTCATACGTTTTATTCATGAGCCCCTGGCTCGGATACTGAGGGCTGCACCTCAATCCCATGCAATTACTTTTAAGCTGGACTACCAGTGAAGTACATGAATGGCTTGTGCATGAGGTGTTCTGAGAAATGTGCTGATTAATAATCACCTGCTAGGCACTACTCTCGGCAATAGTGAACAATGGCTCCCATATTCAGCTGACAGGCTACCGACACATTACCGACACATTACCAACAGTCAGCCAACACTGTTAAGTAGACCACCATATAGATAACAACAAATTCAGCCTGATATATAATACATGTTCTTAATACAAAGGGAAAGGGTATTAGGATGAGGAAACAATACAATACAGTAACATATCAAAGTACTATGGTGTTCAGGACCATTACAAACTATAAAATCTATTACAAAACAGCATTGTATGTTAATTAAACCTCTAGTAATGTATAATTTGAAGTATCTCTGAACCCAATTTTAAAACATTTTAAGAACACTTTCAGACTGATTTCTCACTAAGCACCCCTCAAATAAGAACACGATCAGCCTTAAACCTGAAAAAAGGGTTCTTATATGCGGATGTTTACTGTAGTTTATAATTAAGTTTAGCTGTATACAGCCACTGAAGGAAAAACCTGATGAGAGAACCCCTAACCCACAAATGACCACATAAAATGACCAGCACAGGGTAGTCACATTGCCCAAAATGCACATTCAAAGTTCCCTGAAGACATGTCTGCAGAGGCCTCTCTGTCATACATAATTTTATAGAGGGTTACTGGTACATTCTAAGTAAAAGTGGGGAAACCAAAGGAACCATAACAAATAATATTATTACTAATGCATTCTTTTCCTTGCGAGAATCCAAAACTGCCTTGTTTGCATTGTTTATTTCCCAAACACAACGTAAAGTAAATTTAAACTAGACTGTAACACTGTAGAAAAAAAGCAATACTTACCATCATACAATACATTCAAGTTCCTAGAATGGAACTTCAGATTTCCTGGATCATGTTCATGGCTGGTAATGAATTCTGGCAAACCATATTTCTTTGGATTCTCCAGCTAAAAGAAAATTGATGTTCAAGCTGTACATTAATTTATTTTGCTCAAAAAGATTTGTTCACTGAATAGACCTTGAAAATGAATAGTTACCCACTACATTGGAGTTCATTTGTCTCCCTCGACTCTCCAGAAAGTATTAACAATAATAAAAAGGACAATGATGCTATCACAATAAAAACAATATTATAATAATATGCCAATATGACAGGAAATGTGAAAAGAACTTGACCAATGCACTATGAAGTTCTAGCCATTGACACAGTTTTGTAGCAGTTCAGCCTGCAAGAGACAGTACAAGGGTTTATGGCCTCCACAAGCTTAGCTTGCAAATATTTCTAATATGCTAATGGTATATGGGCAGAGAGGACTGGTTGGTGCCTATTGTGGATCTCCTATATGTATTGCACTTAGGAACAACCTGTACTGAGTGGAAAATTGAGTAAAATTATCATGATCATAACAACAGGCATCTATGCACTTAGAATAGTCAGTAAGCAAATTGAAAATTGAAAACTGTATTTATTTTCAAAAAATGGTGGTTAACATCAGAACATTTTGTGAAAGACACTGCTTCTTGCAACTGCCTTATTCTCTGCAAATTCTTAAAATTTGACAGTGTCACCTCAGTTCACAGGTTCTGACTTCTGAGCAGCTGACATCTTTATCGCCAGCAAAAAATGCAGAGCGAGAACAATGATTATAATGATAATATATTATTATAATAATGATAAAATGAAGGTAATACAGAACAATATCAAAACAGATGACTATTTGAAAATACCGGTAAGTGGAAGAGATTGTTTGAATTCAAAGAAGGTATTGAAAGAGGTAGTGATAGTATACCAGAAGCCGTCAGGCACCAAGAAACCTTTGAAAGGGGAAACGGGAGTACCGGTAAGAACCCAAGCACTATGAAGAAAGTCATTGGATAGAGAAAGTTCTGAGGTTGGAAACAAAAGATTACTAGCAAACAGGGTAAAATTACAGAGGCTATTAATGAAATGTTGATTTGGAAATATAAGGGACACAAATGGAGTACAATGACAAAATGTCAAGGATGTTAGCGTGATGCAGGGCGGCGGCACAGTAGTGAGAGCACTCGCCAGCTCCCACCAATATGGCCCAGGTTTGATTCCCAGACTGGGCGTCACATGTGGGTTGACTTTGTTGGTTCTCTAATCTGCTCCAAGAGGTACCGGTATTTCTCTAGGTTCTCTGGTTTTTTCCCCTCCTCAAAAACCAACATTTGCATTAATTTGTTGATTTCAGTTTACAGTACTAGTGTTCCCAAATTAAATTAGTGCTCCAGTGTTAGAAGACTTTAAGACAAATTAAATAAAGCTGTTCCTTTTCTTTCCTTTTATAATTTTTCATATTGATATGAGAAAAACTTGGAAAGACATCTTGAAAAGCAGAGTAAAAACACGTGTTGTTCCTAAGGAAATATACAGATTTTAGGGCCAAAAATATTTGGAACTTGTTGGGAAGAGAAAGTAAAACATTTATGCAACACAAAAGAGCTTAGGTTTTTTTCCATGGCAGCTTAAGCAACAGTCATGATCGACCTGGGACACATGGAGAAGTGGTACAAACATAATGCATATGTCACACAAGGTTCATATGTGAGAATGAAAAGGTTGAAATTATTTGGGATATGAAGATGCAAACAGAAAAGATAATGGAACATTCTGAACTAATCATGGATGTGGCAAACATCTAAGTTGCTGAAAATGAGAGGAAGGAGATAGGCAACATATACCACCTGGGTCTAAAATGGGAAATAAAAGAGTATTTGTATTTCTCGTGAGGAGGAAGTGATTCCTAGCAGCTGTCATTGGAACTCTTGGGAACCATAATTATACTAAAATTGCCCAAATTGACTAGCCACAAAATCCAATTCAAACTTCAACTTTGCAAACCTCAAGAAGGCCTGTACCGTCCTTCGGGAAGAGCTAGGGGGGGGGGGGGGGGGGGGGGGGTTTAAGTATGGGTATGTTCAGAAGAAGAGAACCATCTAATTTACATCAAGAATTTGACAAACAATGCTGCTCCTTGTGCAATCAATTCTTATAGTCTCAAAAACTCTCCTTAAACTTAAGGCATCTCATCTTAATGCTGTATATAGATATCTTTTATATTCATTGTTATCATCTTATTACATTTACAATATAATTATAATCTATTAATCAATTTATTTTATTTGTAGTTTAACCATGTTACTCTGTCAACTTGTTTTCTTTGCAGATATTAGCAATTTTTGCTATCTTTAACGCATTGACTCCTGGGGGTTCCACACTGGCGAGTAAAATCATCTGGCTGTTAACTAGACAGAGGAAAATACTAAGTCTGGCCGGTTTAGGGGTGAATGGATTAAATTTGAAGCAAAAGAAAGTCATTGTACTGTATATTGTACTGTATAATAATCATAATATTAATTATTGATGTAAATTAGATGGTTCTTCTCTCCTATATAACTGATGTTGTATTTTTTATCTTCAGTATTAAGATTAGTATCTTAATAATGGGTGATCAGATATAAAAGAAAAACTTTACTGCTGATTTCGCTCACTTTTCTTCTACATTAATTTGTAATTCTTACATAGATGGAGTAATAAACAAACATACATCTCCTATTCAGGAAAACTAACAAAATTTTGCACAAACAGTTCGGTGGTCACTTAAATCTGTTTGTGTTGGCCTGTAGTTTCACATGCATGTTGACTCAAATGAGCAAGTGTTTGCATGGGCAAATGCTGATTTTGTAACCCCCTCATTTTTCCTGAGTTTGGTACTTCACTCGTAATATATGCTTCCGGACAGTAAATTGTTTTCATTTTTAGCAATTGTGAACTTAATTTGATTAAAACGGTATGTCTTGAAATTTAACAAAATTCTTTAGGTGAGAAATTTAGAACTGATTTTTCTGTTAAACTGAGGCCCTGACAGGGGGTGTCCCGTGTAGCTTGTAGCTTGCTTGTAGCTAGGGTTTAATCGGCTCATTCTCGGCCTTGACGTCACTGTCGGAATTTTGCTGGGAAAGGATGTCTTTTGTCGGAATTTCATTTTATGTGCTGTCGCTACTTTTTGGGCCATGTCGCTCGTCAGAATTTACCCTGTCAGGGCCTCTAAACTGGCGTACAGATTTTGTTGAATTTGTAAAAATATTTTAGAGATTATTTCTAACATTATCAGGTAATGCTGTATGGGAAGATTTCACAATCCCATTTTTTTCAACATAAGACAATACCATGTTGATTTTAATTAAGGCTCAAAGAAATGTCTCATATCGTTGCCATGGTAATGGTATTTTTAAAGAAAATCTATGCATGAGTTCACGCTCTTGAGTGCATGATGGGTAATCAGGGCAACATGGTGGGAAATTCGAAGGTTTGTATGGAAATTCAAAGCAAAATATACTGTTCATGATTCTATTTTTATAGACTTCTGCCTTCATAAACCAAACAAATAAGTTCATGTTCACAACTGCGATGAAATAGACTTGGTATCCGTTCTTTGGAAATTCATAAATATTGCTTTTTTTGTTTCCATACATTCTCTGTAATTTTGTGCCTTTGGAATTATGTGCTGATCAACTTGAAACTTCAACATCCCCCCCCCCCCCCCCGGGTATTTGAACTTTTCAAGATTGGATCGTTCAAATTCCTACCCCCTCGGGCCAAAATGGTTTTTTTGTAAGCCAATCGCTCACACATGCTACATCTCTTCCTTTAAACTCTTGTATCTCGTCCAAACATGTGTTTTATAGCTGTTAGTGACTTTGGCACCCGAAAAAATAAATCATTTGAAACCGGTCAGTGTAAAATGCAGACTGAGGTTATAATTTAACTGTTGAAAAAGCCCTGAAAGCCATTAGGCCTAAGGTTATAACCTAAGTCTGCATTATACCCCTGGTCTGCATGCAGTCGGCGTTTTACACTGACCGATTTGAAACCTGACACTTCCGGTGCAATTTTCCCCACCACACGCAGTCACAGGTCAAATTCCACCTCTCCCCGGGCACAGAAGATAGTCAAATGCCCGGGGTTTGCCCGGAAGGGGGATGTTGAAGTTTCGATTTGATCGGCGCATTACAGGAAATGTATGGCAGAAACTCTTTTTAAGGGCCGATTTACACGATATGATTTTGTCGCATACGACAAGCTCACGACAGGCCTACGCAATGACTTACGATTGTCGCAGCGTTTTAAAACATGTTTTAAAATGCTGCGACATTTTTTCTGACGTACACAACTATCGTAAATCATGTCGTGGGCCTGTCGTAAGCCGTTGTCGCATGCGACAAAGTCGTACCGTGTAAATCGGCCCTAATAAAATAATTTCTGCAATAGCCATTCTCTCCAAATTTATTCTGCCGCACCTTTGAGCGCATATCTTCTGTTTTGGAAAATAAAAAACCCAAAATTGCATATCATGAATACTTTTCATCGTTTTGAACTTCCTTAGGGCCGATGCATGAGACAAGCTCACGACAGGCCTACGACATGACTTGCGATTGTCGCAGCGTTTTAAAACATGTTTTAAAGTGCTCCGACATTTTTTCTGACGTACACAACAATCGTAAATCATGTCGTGGGCTTGTCGTAAGCCGTTGTCGCATGCGACAAAGTCGTACCGTGTAAATCGGCCCTTACTTGCATTTCTCTCCATCTTGCAATTTCCCTGATTACCCATGATGCACTCAAGAGCGTGAACCCGTCAATATGACCCGAACTTTATCTAAGAGCAGAATGTGTTAAATTGTGTGAAAAAGATAAGCTATTTTGAACTTCCTTAATCTAAATTGTGTATGTCTTAAATATTTAACAAAATTCTGTACGTGAAAAAAAAGACAGTGAAACTGCAGCCTGCAGATTTCGTTTAATTTTAGAGATTATTTCTTAAATCATCAGGTAACGCTGTATCGTCAATCCTATTATTATTATTATTATTATTATCAATTGATCACTCACCGGTCGGAAGTCGTCTCCTCTGAATGCATGGGGTCCTGGTGTTGCATAAGGTTCCCTTTTAAGAATACCACTCTTAATGAATACTATTTTGGCTGCATGTGGGTCCAGAACGCGAAACTGTGAAATGAACGGTGGATTATTCGATTCTGGAGGCTGTAGAATTTTTGGTAACGGAATATGTTCAAATTGAACTCTCTGTCTTCGCTTTTCCTTCAATTTTTTGATCCACTCGTCTTCGTTGTAGCCTTGCAGCATTGCATATCTGCTGTTTCTTTTTGGTGGTTTTGGCTGGTAAATTTGAAATGTAAAGTTAGGAGGTCGAATGTCCCATGCAGTTCTATTCTTTGATTCTTTCTCTTGGATCCTCTTATCTCTTGCGCGCTTTGAGTCCAAGGAACATTCGCTTCGGGAACGAAGTAGGTCTTGTTTGGCACTGAACTCTATCTGCGATCGGAAACTGAACGGCAAGGATTCGCTTCTCGAAAGGATTGAAGCGTTCGATCTTTCCCGTGAAATACTGTTTTCTCGAGCCGCCGGCATAACACTTGTTGAATGTTCGATCAATTGACTGCCCTCTCATACCCTTTGGTTGGATTTAAGATGTGGATTATAGCTCAAAGCAACGTGCTCTGAACTGTTTTGGACATCATAGGAAAAATTTAATTAAATGGCTTTGCTGAACTATCCAAAAGGCAAAAAGAACAATTGTAAACATTTGGCTTGTTTCTATGACAGCCAGGAATGTTGTGTGCAGTAGACTGTGACAAAAGTGGTGCAGAAAAATGAAAAATACCGATCTTTCGCCCCTTTCGAATCATATGGGATCTTCCGAATTATATGAAACAGGCGTCCGAAGATTTTCTTTACTTGCTTTTATTTTACTGAGCGTTCCTTTCCTACTTTACGGTTTTTCCTGTATCCCAGGACACCTGCGTGTACCATACTTGACAACGTTTACGCATTGCCTGCCGTTGCCACTTGTTGTAAGCGTCAGTTTCCTTTGTTTTCATGGTCAGTGCTAAGAGTATAAAGGGAAATATTTACAAAGCACGGCTGCAAGATGGAAGAATTTTATAAACGCTATGTTAGAATTTGTAGAGAACAACATAGTTACCCTTTGGAAGCTGTTTCAAATCACATTCAAAGCTATTTAGAGGGCGGAGAAGTGTCCAGTTTGAGTTCAGAAGGAATGACCAAGTTGGAACTTTCCGGTTATAACTTGACTCCAGATGATTGCAATGCGCTGGCTACGGCTCTTACAGATGACCTGTACTTTGAAGAACTCAATCTTTGTGACTGTTTGCTGAGCGAGGAAGCGAGCAAAATCCTTTTACGAGGATTAATGGTAAACCAGTCTATCAAAAGATTGAATTTGAAGGGCAACAATATTCGTTCTGGTGCTGCTGAAATGTTAGGCCAATTTCTCAAGAAAAACTCTAGTGTTCGCAGTCTTCTTGTTGAATGGAATTCGCTTGGATTGTGGGACAATGGAATGAGAGCTGTTTCCGAGGGATTAGCTGTCAATCAAAGTTTACTGTTTCTTGATTTGAGAAACAATCAGGTTTCACATGAAGGGGCGAGTCAACTTGCTGTAGCATTAAAAAAGAATCACTCTTTGAGAGGCTTAGATTTGAGATGGAATAATATCGGTCTTCTGGGAGGAAGGGAGCTGTTAGAAGCTTTGAAGTACAACAAAGGGCTCATAGGATTGGAATTGACAGGTGAAAAAATTAACCCAGTGCTGAGCGATGTTCAACGAATTATTAATATTATCCTGTACTTAAGTAGCCCCAGTGTTATTTCAGTGTTTCCATCATAATCATCCTTTTGTATTCCCTGGTCTCAGAGGTTTTTCTTTCTTCTTCTTCTCGGATGAAATTTAGTCCTGAAATGGTGACAACAAACAGCAAATCAGTGAGAGAAGAAAAACCTCTGGTTTTCGTCCCCACAAAGAGACTTCCATGTAATGTTTACCGTCCAGTTTATGACTGTCGATTGTGATTGGTAGATATTTTAATATTCACGCTATTCAGTTTTATTGGTTGGCACGATTGAAACAAGCAAGGGGAAGGCACTGGGATATTTGTTACATTTGTGGCTGATGAGTTGGTGATAGCATGTTTGGCATCTGCATGTTTGGCGTCCGCATGTTTGGCGTCTGCATGGAAATGAGATTAGCAGAGACTGAAACCAAAGGTTTTAAAATTTTCATCCAAGAAGAAGAAAGGGAAAAAAAAACCTCTGGGGACAGGTACTTTTTGTACTAAGGCCTATAGGTCCTGGCTGAGGAACACAATAACTTTTACTAGTAACTGTATTGTGCAAACACAATTTACCATGACAAAACCTTTTTGACAGTCACTTGTCAGTTTACCTACGACAACTCTGTTTCCTAGCAAGGCATTGTTGTCAAACACAGGACCTTGCTGTGGCAATTTACAAAAAAAAGAAAATGAAATGTGGAAATGGGATGTTTTGGGTAGATGAAAATGTAAATGAGTCAATACCCTCCATGTGTTTTTCTATTAACAAAGGGTCACTGGAATTGGGTAAAATGACCCTGTGTACCTTGTTATCTGGTTCTCCCTTAATGAAAGGAGAACCTACTACTAATCCATTGGGACATTGTGTGTCACTCACGACTAGTTTAGGAAGGCCAAGTAAAACAAAGGCAATGCACTGTTGTGTCAAGAATGTTATGCAGTCAAGCACTGTCAAGTGGTGTATTAACATTCGGGTACTGCAAACCAACAGTTACTATTACATGTATCAAATTGAAGCTCATTTAAATCAATATTTTTTTGAGAGGAAAACCAGAGAACCAGAAAAACTAGACTCCTAGACTCACATATGAAGCCACATCTGGCAATCAAAGCTGGGGATATTTTGTGAAAGGCCTGCACTCTTACCTCTTGATGGTATTCCTGGTTCCCAAGGTAGCCCCAGGGTACCATTTCTCAAAAGATGCAGTGTGGTCAAGGAAAACATTGGGAAAATGTCAAGTTTCAAAAACATCTCATAAAAGGTGGTTAACTGAAAAACTTAATTGAGATCATACTCTCAATAAAATTTAAAGATGGAGTACTTTCTTGTCACAAGCAAATTAAAAGAAAAGAATTGTTCTTGATAAATAACAGTGTTCTTTTATGAAGTAGTGACAACTAATGCCAAAACATACACCACATACTCCAGAGTGAATGCGCCACAGCAAAATGTCTCAGCCGATCAACTTTTTAAATGCCCTTCCATACTTCATTTGGGGGGGCTCATATCTAATTGTAGTGCACAGGTAACATGATCCAAGCAGAAATGAATGAAATTGAATGAAACTTTGTTGTACACTACCAAAATGGATTTTTCAGTGATGATAAAAAATACAATAAAAATACAAAGTGTAAGACTATTCTTGTTTTAAAAACTCTTCCAGCATCTTTGCTTTAAGATTTTTCTTAAAGTTTACTTAACCTAATGCACAGTTTTAAATCTTTATCTAATGAATTCCATAAGTTTACCATCCTGTACTGACATGTCCTCTGACCAGCAGTGGTGGGAGTTTCTTGTTATGTGGTCAGATATCTGTCCTCTAGTTACAAACTGTGATGCCAGTTAAGTCAGGGCAGTCAGCCCATCATACACTTAAATGCAAAGATAGCATCGCAGAGATAAAGCTGCTTTTTTGCGCGGGAGTCACCCCAAGTTTTTGAGTGATGGAGTTATGTGTTCAAATTTCTTGCAATGAAATGTAGAAACCATTGGGAACTTGGAAAAATCCAAGCCCCAGATGGGATTCGAACCCATGACCCTCCGTGATCTAGTCGAATGCTCTAACCACTGAGCTACTGGAGACTCTATGGTGAGCAAGGGTGAATTGTAGGTCTTTGACTTGAGCTGCATCACGTAACTGTAGAGTCAAATATCGACTGACAGCATAGCTCATAACTGCATTGCCCAGTCACCTTAGAGCATATCTGAGATGTGGCCAACCAACCACCCAAGGGAGTGAATGTGAGAATGATATCATTCTCAAATTTCCTTGCACTAGTAATTATGTCCAAGTCACAAAGTTCTGGATGAGTTGTAACTTTTTCACATTACGGGTAGAGTGTTACACCAGACTGAAGAGCAGTAGTATAAGCATGGAAAAGTTAATTCCTTTACTGAGCCCAATTGGAGCTATGGGCCATAACTTCTTAAGAGCAAGATGTTTTTCCCTTGTAGGTAATAACATTCCTCAAGATATCATCCAGGCATTGTCTATTGCCATCCAGCAGAATAGTGACAGACAGGTAACATTTGAAGAACACAGGATCAAAACTGAAGCATTAACAAGAGAATTGGAAATGGTGCATGAGAGCAAACGTTTGGAGGTACATGGAAGCTACATGTGTTGTATTAAGTAGTTGAAGTTGGAGCTTCAAGACACTTCAACATAGATAATTTGAATGTCTAAATCATTAATTTCGTCCAGGACCTTCAGGTTTGTGCTTAATGGTTGCCACAGATTTTGTTCAAAATATCTTCCTAAAAAATGTTCAATATGAGATAATAGTGGTTAGTCTCAAAACAAACTAAATTGTTGCTTGAAATGGCTTTATATTAATTTTATCCTCCCCCTCCTCTTTCATTAAGTGCGCACCGGTGGCTCAGTTGGTTGAAGACCGGGCTGTCGTGCGGGAGGTTGTGAGTTCAACTCCGGCCGGACCAACACTCAGGGTCTTTAAATATCTGAGGAGAAAGTGCTGCCTTTGTAATTACATCTGCAAATGGTTAGACTCTCTAGTCTTCTCGGATAAGGACAATAAACCGTAGGCCCGTCTCACAACCCTTCAATGTCCATAATCCTGTGGGATGTAAAAGAACCCACACACTTGTTGCAAAGAGTAGGGCATGTAGTTCCCGGTGTTGTGGTCTGTCTTCCGTGCTATACCATGGTTGGGAGGGTAAAAGGGCACACTTAATTTGGAGCCTCGCTCTGTTGTCCAACCCCCACCACAGCCTGTTTCGGTGAAAGTGACTAAATAAGAAATAAAAATAAATAAATTGCCTGTAGAATGTCCAAACGTTAGTTGGGGTCAACATTGATTTGTACTGTAGGGGACAGAGTCTAGACAATGGTACAAGGTGGTCAATGGGGAACCCCACAGGAGTGAAAGGGTTAACAACAGCTAGATTCACTCAAAAACTATGTCCACATTAAAACAATGGATATCCAGTTTACTGAAGCATGATACAGTCCAAAGAGTAAATAACTTGACGTATTAGTTTTGTGTAAATTAGAATCCCGCAAAATGTATTGGTTTATGGGAATGGGAAAACAGTCTATTGTAGATTTTGGAATATGCGCGTGACTGTTTGGTATAATCTTCTAAAACTGCTGCCATTCCTTTCGTACAGTCATGTACAATGTACAGTAATTTAGGCTGAAGCAGCCATACTTGGATAAAATAATATTAGAACTATCATAAAAACTCAAATCCTCTGAAACACAGGTTTCATTGGGGTTTCAAGGTCTCCTGGAGGCATTGCAGCCCACATTGCTTGGTTTGTTTTTTTCAATTGAAAAACAACTTCAAATCTTAATGTGTCATTGAACCATTTGAAAACTCTGCTGTCTTATTACAGGTCTCAAGTTTAAAGGAAGAAATAAATCAACAACGATCCAATCAGGAACAGCTCAGTAGAAGCACACAGATTCAGATTCATCAGCTAAAGGTGGCTTTGGATGATCGCAAATCAGCATTTGATGCATTATCAACTAAGCTCTCAACTACAGAATCTGAATTACTTACCTCTAGAAAAACGTTTTCAGAGCAAAAGGTTGTGGTCAATAATCTGACAACAGAGCTGCAAGAGGAAAGACAAAGAATGGTAAACATCGAACAACAACATAGAAAGAAAGTGAATGAAATCCTTGAGAGAAATCAGGAACTAGAGCAAACTGTCAGTGCCCTTCAGAGAAAGAATAAAGGCTTAGAGAACAAAATTTGCTCTTTAGAAGAAGATATGGTTAGAATGGAACAGCAGTTTGTAGAGAAAGGAAAAGCAAGTGATCTAAAATTCCAGGCAGAGTTGTTAGACACTGAAAACAAGTTGCAAAAGGAGTTAAATCAGCTGCAAAAGAAAGCTCTTGAATATCGAGAAACCACAAAGGGCAAAGTGAAAAAACTGGAAGAAGAAAGAAACTCTTTTGAGGAGGAAGTGAGTAATTTAAGAACTCAGTTAGTTTCCCTGAGATTGACATCTGAAGAAGAGCTGCGTAACACCAAGACAAGACTGAAACAAGAAGAAATTGCAAGGTCAAGGCAATATGATGAACACATTTCACAAGTGCAAGCATCACAGAATGAACTGCAACTACTGAACACTAAACAGTTGGCACAAATTGCAGAATTGCAATCACAGCTTAACACTATTAACAGAGATAATGAGGTCTTTAAAAGGCAAGTGGACAGTCTTAAACAGCAATTAGAACTCAGGGATGCAGACTTCAAAAGTGAAGTCAGTCGCTCACGACTTGAACTTGATGCAGAAAGAAAGACACAGGCAGACCTCAGAGATAAAATTGCAGATCTGGAGGACAAGATATCTGAAATGACTAGGAAGCACAAAGAAACCATGATTATGAAAGATAACCAATTAGAAAAACTGAATGAAAAGATGAGGGCTAAAGAAAATGACATAAGAACAATGCAAGAGGAAGAGATGAGGAGAGCTGAACTTCTGGAAAAAGCTATTTATAGTTATGTTTCAAGTACAAAAAGTGGTTCTCGGCCTGGCTCTCCGTACAGATCATAGTAGAAATATGTCAAACCATCAGGTCCAAAAATTCATGCTCTGGTTGGAACAAAGGGCTTGAAATGAAAAATGTGCTCAGATCTGTACACCTAAATCACTGATAATGTCATTAACAACTAGTCCTATTTCATGTATTCAATTGTGATCCCATCAAGTGAGGGTAGAGAGGAAACAATTGGAAGTAGTGATCTTCCTGGTATGAGAGATCTTGGGTACCAAAATGTTGTGCACACCTGACCAGATAACTGGGAGATTTAAGACATTATTTTTAGCCACCCATTTTTCTGACACCATATTGAGCCTTTCAGATTATTTGATAGTGTCCTTGCTAAGTTTGGTATGAGTGTGGTTGTAAATCCTAGAAATTCTGTGTTGATATGTTGGAATAGCGAGAAGTGTTTTTTATTTTTTGAAGGTATGATTCTTAAAGAAAGAGTGGTAAAACTAAAAATAGACTGATGAGGTAAAAACGTTCTATAAAAATGGACCACATTCCTCATGTTATTATTGTGCTTTCCGATACTTTTCAGTAATTACTATTAAAACATGGTCCCACAACTCACTGAGGTGTTGATATCAAACAGACTTATGACTTCTTACGTCCAACCTCTTTTATTCAAGTTATAAGCTACAAGTAATTTCTAATTTAATGTTTGAGATGAAATCTGGTCTTCTGATATTAACAGGTCTTTTGTTCCTTGCACAAAAGCATTAAGCTTGAGGGACAATCCAAGGTTTTACTAATTATAAAAAGTTATCATTATTATGTACAACTGAAAACGACCATAGTAAAGGTGATGAAGCTAACATGTGGATAAATGGTATATAGCTTCAAAGTTTCTCTTGAGGAACAGTACAAGTCATAAGTTACATGTTGTGCTCTACTTTTACATATTAAAGAATCTTTAGCTTTCCTCTTAATTTTGAAATATCAGAAGCAATTTGCAAATTTTAGTATTTAAATAATTCCAGAACTAAGGGCAAATGACATTTGCACATTTGGTTTGAATCCTTTCAATTTCATCATTGATGTTAGTAATAGAGATCAAGTAACTTTTTTGTTGCATAATCCTAAGAGAGAATTATAACATTGATAAGCTCCTCCTTCTTCAGGAACTTAGGTGTTTTGGAAATGACTTCCTTAATGTGGCATTTGATGGTGTCATCTTCATTGATTAAGACCTTAATGTTGCAAGAGATGATATTATGTCCCATTGCTTGGCAATGCACAAAAACCCACAAAGTTTCCTGGCATTGCGATGTTCTTTAACCCAGGCATCAAGGCTGCGTTGGCAGTCTTTCCATTGTAGATGTGAGAACGGACCTACTGCTCATTTATTTCACTCTCCTTGGACCACATGACATTGAAACTGTGTGGTCTCGATAATATTCTATGTCACTGATGTCACTGACAAAGTTCAAGAGATTCAAACCAAATATCCCAATGGATTTGTCATTTGCTCTGAGGTTTGGAATCCTTTTAATGCTCTCCAGTGTACAGTAGGAAAACAACATTAATTTTTGGTAACATGTAAATAACAGCATTTACCCACAATAGAACCCAGAAGAATGGTAAATTTTCCCACAAAAATATGTTTTATTCTCATTTGTCTTGAGACTGGCCTTTAAAATCACAATACTTGTCTCTCCTGCTTGTCTCAGCATATGTTTTTAGGTGATATTCTTGTGTATATTCACTAAGAAAGTCCAGCATCAGAAATTTCTTGGTGAAGTCTACTAAAAAGTAAGCAGAGCATGATACTGTATCTCCAGCTTCAATTCCTGGTGCCTTCTCAGTTGATATTATTTCACATGGTGTACGCTTGTACCATGTAGGGTGGTCTTCTAATTCATCAAGTGAGTAAAGAACAGTGCTGTCAACTTCATATATTTCACCATAAACTTGCTTGGAAGGAAAAAAAGGGAGAAAAGATAGGTTATTTTTGTCATTATTTTACTTAACACAATATTATTAATTTTACTGTATTAACAAACTGGGCTGAGGAGTACCAGCAAACAGGACACAGGGAGTCTTTCAACTACCCAACCCCTGAAGTGTTGTAGGCAGTTAACCTATTTTTAAAATGTTGGGTGTATGATGATAACACAAGTGGAACCATTACACTTTTACAGAAACCCATAAGGGTTGAAACGTGTAACGGCCCCTTGTGTGCTGGGAAACAAGCTTCTGAATATTCAATTTGCTAAGTACCATATTTGGAACAACAAGAGCGAGGGGTTTCCAAATATGGTACTTAGCACTGAAACATTCAACCAATCAGTTCGCACTGAATATTCGGAAGCTGTGAACGCGTGTTACACGTTTCAACCCTTATGGGTTTCTGATTCTTATAAATATACATCCTTTTATGACTGGGAGGTGCGGTCAGGCCTAACAGTTAGCGTGTTAAACTATGGATCAAGTGGGCCAAGTTCGACCCCTGGCCGGGTCGTTGTGTTGTGTTATTGGGCAAGACATTTCACTCTCACAGTGCTTCTCTTCAACCAGGTGTATAAATGGGGGTAACCCTGCGATGAACTAGCATCTCATCCAGGGGGGAATAGAAATACTCCTAGCCGCTTCATGCTGCAGTAACCAGAGATAAGCACAGGCCTGATGGGCCACTAGTCTCATAGCAGACTTAACAAACCATTAACTGAAATGCATCTGCTAAAACAAGTAACTCTTATGACCGGAGTTGAAACAAGTAGCAAAATAACAAGAATCTCATGTAGCCTGTCTAACAAGAGTTTCAGATCCATAATTATGAAGAAAGCTCCTCTCAAACCCAATATCACAGTTGTAGTGATAGGGCTTCACTGCTTATTTGCATGTACTTTACCTGCCTGTTTCACTGTGAGGCTCTTTCAGGGTGAGAGCATAGCTAGGCTTTTAGTGTCTTACCCATTTGAAAAATGAGTCCAAACAATAAACAATTTAAAAATTATGTACAAAATATTAAAAACCTTCATATATCACAAACGTATCTATAATCCACCATTACATTGGCTGTTCAGTTGGGCAATTACTCTTCAGGTATCAATGAATTGTTATGTCTATCAGCTTAGATCACTTCCTTTTCTCAATCGGTAATTGTGGTTAACATGGGAGCTGATATGCACTTTAAGCATGGGTGAGTTTCATCTGCCATAGAGTCATATTATTCCTTCTTGTGGACAGCCAGGGCAGGAAGTCCTCAGGAAGACGAAGTATTTTAAGACTTCCTGATTGAACTTGTTGTAGTTCATTCTCTAAGTATTAAACTTCCATTACTGGAAGTAAGAACCATTGATAAACACTCGTTGATCAAATCAAAAAATTGGCATCCAAATTTCAATTTTTCCATGAATATTGTAAATTGGTTTCAAATGTTTGATTTTGAAATTTTTTGAAAATTGATGCTTACCCGTAGTTGTTTATTTTTGTTTCTCTGAAGTCTTACAAAATGAAGTTGAGTGACTCTTGGCAAACAATTTATTTTATGAAAACATGGGTGCGTAAATCCCACATTTCTGTTTTCCAGGAAAATAAAAATGCTTTTATTGCCACTGCATTTAATTTCTTTTAAAAGGCATAAATACAAATTGCACAAGGTGAAGTAAAGTTACTGACAATACCTATGTAGCTAACGGAGGTGAATTGGATGGTGGTAATGCACCCATCAAATCAAAAGTTCAACACCCCCCCCCCCCCTTTGACCTTTGCCTGCGTGGGATGGGGGAAAAAAATTGAACCGGAAGTGTCAGGTTTCAAATGATTTTTTTTGCGGGCGCCGAAGTCGACAACATCTATAAAACACATGTTTGGATGAGATGGAAGAGTTTAAAGGAAGAGATGTGGCATTTGTGGGCGATTTGCTTACAAAAAAGGTCAGGAGCTGACAATGATTGTTCTTTAGTAGGGTATGACAGACAAATCTGACGATAGGGTAGGCATTTGAACACGATTTTGGCTCCAGGGGGCGGGAATTTGAACAATCCAATCTTCAAAAGTTCAAATTCCCGGGCTTTGCCCAGGGAGGGGGGGGAGGGGATGTTGAAGTTTTAAGTTGATCCGCGCATAATAAGTAAAACACATTAATTGATTGAATTGCTTGCAAAACATTTTTGAAGATAATGTTACACAAACAATGAAATTTTTTCCATAAATTTGAACTCTTAAATTACGGTTAATGTGAAAAGTAAGTTTTGCATACCTTTCCCTGACCTTTCAAAGGGAGCATGAAAGGAATATATCCATCTGTTCCAACAACAAGTGGAAATGCTTCCTTTGTATGACCTTTTGTCACAAATCTAGAAACTCCATCCAAGTTATTTTGTAAAAGGTAATGATTTGCAAATCCTCTTTTTAAGGTACCATACACGAACACTTTGACAAATTCTTCCATCACTTCTTATGATTGTTGGTCGTTGACTGTTTGTATCCCGTTCCTCTTCACTGCATAGTGAGTGGCAAGACAAGGGTGTGATAGCAAAAAAACAAGACTCGGATAAGGCTAGGAAAATCAAAGAACTTCAATCTTGGACAGAAGAAAACTAGACCCGCCGTTAACACAGAAAAAGAAGGAGAGAAAGAGTACCCTGCCTGAAAGAGACCATGACGATGTCTAGCTTAGCTTCTTTGTTGCAAACACAAACCAAGACCAACTTAACCTGACTACTTGGGTGTTGATACTGTATTTTTTCGCCCTTTGTATAACTGAAAAAAATACATCTGAGATAATGATTTGACTATTGGTACATTTCTCTGCCGTCATATTTTTCACCAAAACAGAAACTTTGAGGTACGTGTACGCAGGTGTACGTTGTACGTAATGTAGTCGTGGGCATTCGACTTTCTAACTTTACTCGCTCACCTTTTGCCAGGAGCTCGTCGTCCGCAGACTTCGCAAGGCGTTCTCCAGACAAATCACATGACCGGAAACAAGTTTTAACTGCAGCCCCAGTTGTAGCGCAATAGACCTTATTCATAATGGCGGTCACATTTATAATTCTTTTGTCCAAGTGCAAATTAGCCTACCAAGCCTCGATACCATACAATGAATTGAAAAGAATTCTTGCTCTAAAATGAGGCTTGGTAGGCTAATTTGCACTTGGACAAAAGAATTATAAATGTGACCGCCATTTATGAATAAGGTCTATGCACTGGACAAATCCACATTGTTAGGGTTGTTCTATAATTCCCAGCCGTTATTTGGGCGTCACGCAACGTGGGGCTAGCGTTGCGTGACGCCCAAATAAAGGCTGGCGAAGGAGACTATTTATCCGCTGGATAGTTATTCACTATCCGGTGGATAGCGTTATCCGACGCGTTATCCACTTTTTGAACAATCCAGAAAGGCAATGTTTGCTATAAGGAAGCTTTTCAGTCACGAGCACTACGGATCTTTAAAGTGACGACTACTCTCGTACCTAGCTCTCACTCTGTCACTATGTCCGTGGGAGATCTGGGTACAAGATGAAGTGGTGACATCACTTCAATCAGAAGGCGCATGCGCAACTAATCCCAGTCCTCTGCCATGCCTTTCAGTGAAAAACATGTAAGTTAAAGAAAATGTCAGAAATTTTGAAAGCTGCTAAAACTGACAAGAATTACCCAATTATTGTCGGGGATGATTTTAATGTCATACTTGACCCTGACTTAGATGGACGAAAGACTATTTCCTCTTTTTATAAATGATCTCACCGATGCTCAATATTTAGCGGAGGAGAAGAGGAATGTTTGCGAGGGTACCCTTGGATATGAGGAATGTTACACCGTATTGCAGACAATTGCAGACCTTCCTAAAGAATAAATCTCCCAGGAGCTCCTGATCTCCTGGGAACGATAGTTTAACAGTCGAGTTTTACCTAGCTTTTTGGCCCTTGTTTGGAAAGTTGGCAGTTGATAGCAGTCTGAACTATGCCTTCGAATACGGTGAACTATCAAATTGGGTCGTTCCATTTTTTATCTGCACCCCCCCCATGGAGGGTATATTTCAGTTCGGTCAACTTACCCTTGTCGGAATCTTCAATTTTTGCTATAAGCAGTAGGGTCGGAATCAGCAATTAACCCATCGGAATCACGAAAATGAGAAAATTTTGACTGTTGGAATCTGCTTTTGCCTATGCTACTTTTTTTGATTAAAAAAATATATGTATTTATATGAATGTCTTGTATTAAGGATATCAGGTTATAATTGCAGCCAACGATATCATGTAACGTTTCTTGCATATTCAATCTTTTTTGTTCTGATTTTGAATGTGTGACAGTTTAGCGATTGTGTTTCTCAAGTAAGACACAACCGGGCCCAATCGCTACGTCAAAGCACTGTCACGCTGACGTGGAAAAAGTTTGTGGTAGATTTGTGTAGTGGCACGCATCTGTGAGAGTGTTCTTGACTCGGATAACAGTTTTTATATTGTAGTTCTGCAATCATCAAGGATTGGCTATCCCAGCTCATGCTATACCCAAAGACAAAATGGAGCGTTGACCTGCATCTTGTGCAACCACAGAAGAGAGCTTGCGGGCAGGCTTGATGCGTATCAAGAAATGGTCTGTTGTTCCGGCCTAAATTCACCCATTAAGATTTAAACAATGGCCCTATTATTTTAAGTGACGCGTTGTGAATTTTGCCGAGACCACGCCGAGGATTTCAGGACTTATCGGAAATTTTCGGCGTGCAAAGCGGGTGTTATTAGGGGGTGGGGGAGAGGTAGATTGTTCCTTGGAGAATCTATATTCACTAGTGTACCCAGGTGAAGAATTAACTTACGGCGTCAGGTGAAGAACTTATTCATCATCCAAGCATTACATGTGTTTTCTTAAATATATTTTTGTCGTTATAAATGTTACTTGTACTTTGGGTTATCGAATCCGCCCTTACTACATCATTCGTGTTGTTGCTTCTTTTATCAAAGCGTCTTTATTCAGCCAAAAAGTCGTATGAACGCGGGGTATTTATTAAAGGTGGATTCATCAAAACGCGAATCATGACGCGCACGCTGACTTTCACATGAGCTTGAACAGGCTAAACCGAATTTAACAGATCAAAATATCTCTGCAAATCTGTTAACCCATTTTTTTGGCTGTTGTAAAGTGTTTGATTTGCCTGGACTTTTGCCGCATTTTGCTGTTTTTCTTGTGATAGAGCTTGGAGTTTCACGCCGACAGAGTTGTAATGAAATTTTAGTGTATCATTCTCAACGCGAAGGCGTCTTATCTCCGCCTCATAAACGTCAGAGAGAGCAATTTTGCAGTCTATTGTTTTATTGTATTTTACCTATTGTAATTGAAGAAGTACCGTAAACCTTTTTTTTCGGTGAACGTGGCATTCTGCTGAAAGCGCACACGAGTGTCTTTGGAGGTTTTCAGTCTTTAATGTTTTTAAAATTTCTCATCTTCGCTGAGACTGCGCTTTACCATTTCACTTTTTCAAGGAACACGAGTCGTTCACCGTATTCATGATCATTTTTTGTTAAGTGACCATGAAGGTGAGACTTCATCCGTCTATTGTTTGCTTTGCTTTGAATTTTAAACCGGTAGTGCGGTCGGGCACTTACAAAGGAAGGAGCGACTTTTTCAATCGATTGTTCACTCTTTTCGTCTCAATTTACAGACTCCAATGTTTTGAAAGAGAAAAATGGACGACGTTTTGTTTCGTTAAAATGTCTATAGAGTTTAAACGCTCTAATTCGGTATGAAACGCCTAATAAATCATTGCTGCTTCGCTAGTTTCATTTTAGCTTCACCCGCGCTTGAGAAACGAATAAAAACACAATTTATTTGAGTAACAATTATTTCTACGGCGTGAGATTTGAAGGAATCTCTCTGAGAATGAAGCGCGTTAAAAGCGCGAGAACTCGGCTAGTCCAATTGTTGAAGAAGTTGATTATTAAAATGCTTTGCAAAACTTTTGCTTGCGCAGAACGAAGCACATTAAAAGCCATGAGAACTAAACTAGTGCGATTGTTGAAGCAGTGATTTTATTACCTTTCTGCGTTG
Organism: Montipora foliosa; assembly: GCF_036669935.1. NCBI lineage: Eukaryota > Metazoa > Cnidaria > Anthozoa > Scleractinia > Acroporidae > Montipora > Montipora foliosa. Next base: position 29,581,748 of record NC_090876.1, read on the forward strand.
ATATTCGATCAACTCGGTCGGAGTATGCTTCGCAAACAAAACTTTCTCTCACCCCTCACCCCAGCGTTGTTGGTTTCGTCGTCCCAATTATAACTCTGTCCCTCCCCCAGGGTGCAAATTGCTCATAATTCGGTCTCGCCGAAGATTCAAGTCTCCCGCGTGAATAGTAATCGGCAAATTTGAATTTCCCTCGCGTGTTTAAAGTCTTTGTTTTAGCCTAAATCGTTTTTGACCATACACGGTCAAAAACGATCAACTATAACAATACCTATTGTTCACGAATTTGAGCCGCTTTTCTTGATACGTGTGTAATGTGGAAAATGTGGAAAGGGCAGGGCTGTCGAGTTTACAGTTTCTTCCGTAGTTCAGTTGATTGAACATTTAATACCAAATGCAGCACTGTTGACGGATCGAATAAACAGAGTGGAGCATAGAGCATTCAGCACAGAGAGTGAGGAAACGCGGCGGACTTTTGCTTCATAGTTCAGTTGATAGAGCGTTCACCACAGAATGTAACGTTAATGGTAGAGGAAACAGGACAGACTTTTGGGTCACGTACAGCACCGTTGACGGATCGAATTAACTTAATGGACCATAGAGCATTCACCAAGAGAGTGAGGAAACCCGGCGGACTTTTGCTTCATAGTTCAGTTGATAGAGCGTTCACCACAGACTGCAACGTTAATGGTCGAGGAAACAAGACAGACTTTTGACGGATCGAATAAACATAATGGACCATAGAGCATTCACCACGGAGATTGAGGAAACCCGGCGGACGTTTGTTTCATAGTTCAGTTGATAGAGCATTCACCACAGATTGCAACGTTAACGGTAGAGGAAACAGGACAGACGTTTGGGTCACGTACAGCACCGTTGACGGATCGAATAAACAAAATGGACCATAGAGCATTCACCACGAGAGTGAGGAAACCCGGCGGACTTTTGCCGTTCAGTTGATAGAGCGTTCACCACAGACTGCAACGTTAATGGTCGAGGAAACAAGACAGACTTTTGGGTCACGTACAGCACCGTTGACGGATCGAATAAGCATAATGGACCATAGAGCATTCACCACAGAGAGTGAGGAAACGCAGCGGACTTTTGCTTCATAGTTCAGTTGATAGGGCGTCACGGAACTGGTACGTTGTAATAAGGTTTATTTCTAGATCATCTTCAATGTAGTGTAGATAAAAATCCACAAGAAAACACGATTTTTGAGTTTAGATTGAAAATGGCAGGAAATGAAACCGCTTTTCAACAGACCGATTGGCTAAATAAGGTCTCAAATTTCTGAAGTCGTGCTCTTTTAAACCGAAAGTTAAGAAAATTACTGAAAAGATAGGCTGTGCACGCCAAGTATACATTGAGAATTTAATAATTGCTATCCACCTGGTTTATCGTATTGGAGTTGACCACTGTGAAACTTCACGTAATTAGATACAAGTCATGGTCAGCGGGGGTGCTCGTAGGAAATTTCAAGTTGAATTAAACCCGTAAAGGAGACCAATCCGGGCGTGGCCCAGGCTTCGTTGATCCCTAAAAGAGACCATACTTAAAACATATTGATTATATATTTTCAAATTTGTTAGCGTGCAACCCTAAACTAGACCTTCACGGTTACATATGGGTTAATCCGAAATGTACATCCCTAACCAAGAGAACGAGCATCCCCGCCCTTTTCGTATGCCACTTCCCACCGCCCCTTTCCCCCGGGTAAATTACAATTCCATCTAAAATAGAAAGTAAAAGGTCCATTGATACTCGGCCTTACAAATTTGGAAATGAATAGAAAGATTTCAAGAAACGAAGGTAAAATTGACTACACACTCCTGTACTTTCATGACTGAATCCGTATTACGCAAACAGTTCCTGAGTCAACACTTGGTGAAAAAAAATTTACAACTGTACATGATTTAGCAACTGGTCAGCTGTGATGAGTCAAAAGCACTCAACTGAAAAAAACTCACGCTTGTATACGACTTTATCCGAAGTGGCTTGCGCGAAAAAAACTAATGCGTTTGAAATTTAACGAGGACATAGTTTTCAGCGAGCGATGAACCCATTGACTCCCAGGGGTTCCCCATTGACGAGGAAAATCGTCTGGTGTTAGACAGAGTAAAATACTAAGTCTGGCCAGTTTCGGCCGGTTTGGAAATCAAAGGGTAATGGGGACATAGTTTTTCAGTGAGTGATTAAAAGGAGTGCGCGGGCAAAACTGGCAGACTGAAATAGCGCACTTTGCCATGAATAATTAAAACTGACAGTTCAGCGAACAATCACTTTGTAGCAACTTTTCAATCTCACTCATTTTTAATGTATCTTAAATTCAGAATTGATCTTACGGACTGTGAAGAAGTGGCGTTTGTACAATCTTCTCCACTAGCCTCCTCAGCAAGGTACAACCCTCTTGTCACAGACTCTCATTACTTGGCGGTAGAGATAGAAATGTTGCATCAGTTCATGCAGCAATTTAGCTTGTGAAGTATATCACATATAACATTCCTATTTCGGCATAAGTGATTCCGAACCGTTAAACGATTCTGGTTTGAGCCTCTTGAGGTAGGTCTCTGTGGTAGATATCTCACTGTTATTATTAATCAATGTGAAAGAGTCCAAGTATCATATCTTTGCCAAATCTAACTTGCGTTTCCCTGTTATCTTAAGCTTACTTATTGCTCTTGTTATTTATGCTGTGTTTTATGATTGGTCATAATAATTATGATAAGAAATATCTTTCCGTCTTGCAATGAAAGTGATGTAGAACCTGAGCCTGACTATTATGGAGGCTATAAGGAATATACAGTCTTCAAGGTTTTGAAGTCAAGACGAGAAACTACGCAAAAAGAAAGGGAAAATCAGATCTCCCAAGCGGTGTCTGATCTTTTCCTTAAACCCCCAAAGAAGAGTTTTATATGTACTAATCCGCCAAGAAGACTTAGTGTAAGACATAATCGTGCCTTCATTGTCGACACAACAAACCAAGCAGTTGAGGAGGACCTCCTGGCAGACGACTGCGGTGTGTGGTTGAATAATGGCCAGCCATTTTTCTACTTTAAACAAAGTGGCGAGGATAAAAAGGAATTCACTAGGAAAGTGGTCGATGTTGTAGAGTAAGGGATGAAACGAGGGTTAGCTAGTTAAAAAAAACCTCTCACTGACGTCTCCACTTAAAAAAACATCATTCTGTGGTATTGTTAGTGTTTCTAGTGTATGCTATGACGAACGCTTTATTTTTATCTATTTTAAGATCATTCCGGGAAGCGATTGCCACTTACACTAATGCATGGAATATCAATATGACGGAAAAGAGCATCCCTTCCGTGTAGAAAGCCATGGTAAATGCAAGGATCGCAATTCAAAACCCTACAAAAGAACAAAAAAGAGTGTTGTTAATGCCTTAAAGGAGGAACAAACTTATTCTAAGCCAAGACAGGCAGTAGACAAATTAGCTGAAGACGCTGGGGGCATATTTGGCGTAGAGCGTTCTTCTGCATTGCCACGAAACGAAAAACAGGCATACAACATGAAGCAACAAAGAAAAGAAGGTGCTGTATCAGATCCGTATTTTGCTCTCGTGCTTCAGTGCAAGGAGGGAGATAAAATTAAAGGAACTGCATACGTTCGTCAAGTGATAGCTGATCCTGAGCCCTCAGCCGTCCTTAGCTTTGATTGGCAACTAATGGATCTTGTAAAGTTCTGCACAAATCCCAGGCATTTCTGTGTTTTGCAACATTTGACTTGGGCCCCTTCAGTGTTATAGCCACCCAATATGAGCACCTTTTGTTTGTGAACAGGCAAAGCGGTAAGCACCCCGTAATGGTAGGGCCGCTCTTGGTACATCAGAAGAAAGAAACTACTTCGTTCAAAGTACTTGTCGACTACTTGGTTGATGCTCAGCCAAAACTAAAGAACCTCCGGGCTATTGGAACAGACGGTGAAATTGCCATCTCTTCAGCTTTCAGGGAGAGGTGTCTCTTTTTGGTTGTACTATTTTGTGCGATTCATTTACGGCGCAACCTTACTGACAAAATGATTGCCACGGGAATCCCAGAGTCCTCTATAGAAAAGAGATTTGTGCAGATATACTTGGACAGCAGGTGGGAACTCGACTGGAGCAAGGCATCATAGATGCAGATGACGAAGAGGAGTTCTACGTCCGACTCGATCAGCTTAAAGGTGTATGCATGGGAGAGACGAGCCGGGCAGAAAGGAGTGGAGTTTCACTACTGGTTTCTGCAATACAAAACTGATGTCGTCAAAAGGCACGTTCTGAAGCCAGTGCGAGAGAAAGCTGGTTTTGGTCACGTGCACTTTACTACCAATCGTGTGGAATGCATTAATAGCATGCTTACTGACGAGACGGAGCACCGTGAGTACAAGTTACCTGAATTCTTAGTGAAGGCCAGACAAATGTCCGAGCGTCAACGAGGAAACGTACAATGGGCGGTTATAAACAGAGGGCCTTACCGCCTGCATGACCGCCTACAATATCTTGAACTGACCGAGGAAATTCGGTTGCAAATGGATGCTGTGGAGAGGGAGTCCTATCTCGACATGGTCTTGTCTTCCGACGTTTGCCTTACTAAAGGTAGCGTTTGTGCAAATCCAAGTGCACCAGTTACAAAAGAAGCAACGACAGGAATCGTAACCAGTGACATCACAGCAGACAATGGGCTTTTACTTCTTGCAGATATAGCGCTAGGAGGCAACCATGTAACAGATCAAGTTCAAAGCGAAGTTGAAGAGTTGTATGTACAGCCGCCAAGGCTTGAATTCACTTCAGAAGAGTTAACTTTCGCGTTTGTGACAATACCTGACGACAGTCGAGGCCATGTGGGAAAAGGCTGAATGGCTCTTGAAGGCCCAGGGCAAGTAGTCAGTGCTCCAGGCTGCTCACCAGACGCACGGATGGTTGCCAGTCGTAGATCTCAGGACCGACAGCATTTTGTAACTACTGGAAAGGCAGAGGGAGAGTTTCCCTGTGACAAAAGCTGTCCACAATGGAATGGCTTAGCCGTGTGTTCTCACGTGTTAGAGCAGCGCAGTCAGCTGGTAAATTGTCACTATTTTTGCACTGGTATAAGAGCAGCAAGGTACAGAGGAAACGCGGAAACCTTAGTTCTTTCGCACGGACAGAAATGCCCACCAATCCTGAGAAGAAAGGAGGACAAAGTAGCTACCGTGTGAGACCTGAGCGACTCCCTGTTGATCACGTCACGAAAAAAACTACGGGTCACAACAGGTCCCTTCTCCAAGCTGTCCTCCCAACAACGAGCCATTTTCTTTAAAGAAAGTTACAAACAGAATACAAATATGCCAAGGCTGTCGAACGTCAATTCGTGGACGCGGAGGGGAGATCCAGCCTCCACCCTTCGACCTTTGCGTGGCCAGACAGGAAAGGAAACCGTACCGTGCACCAGATGGGACTGAACGGGTGCCATCTCGAGCAAGCAATGCACATTACCATTGCCGGGTCATCTGCATAAAAGCCGTCCGGCCTGCATTTGTAGGAAAGGCCTTAGTAGTGCCAGAGGATGTGAAGTGCAGTGTTGGTGTTGTTCATGTCGAATATCTGAAGAATGAGTTTGGAATCACACTTTAATTAGATATATAAACTAAAAACGTGCAGGAGCAATTGTTTCGGTTATGCATTGGTTCATTATTAACCTGTAGTTCAAATTTGTAAGCGATACTTAAAAAAATATTTTTGGTAGTGTTTTGATATCGGCTATGACCCAAATGAGTTTTAAGCTGAACCAAGGGTCAAAAGTAAAAAAATAACGAAGGATTTACATTTTTTTTTCGCCTTCAACTAACATTTACTCCTGTACTCGTGCATGGAGGTGAGGTAAACAACGCGACCTCAACTATCAGCATATGAAGTAAGTACCCATGAAATATATATAAACCGACACAACTAGTGGGTGGGAAATTACTTTCTTTCAACAACGGAAGCAGGCTTGCATCTGTTTCAGCCAAACATCACCGAGACTGGTTCTTGTCCAGTAAGCATAACTTCGTGATCGTTCGCTTACGTGAAATTATCACAAGGAAATGATGCGGAAGGAAGCACAGTAACTTCGGACGAGGAATGAAACGACTACATCAAGATGGTGAACTGGTCACCATCCATAAGCAATCATTATCCCGACGCTGAGTACAATTGATTCATTTGTTAACAAACTGGTAAGGTGTAAGAAGGAACACTTCAATATTTGAGTACTTACCGTTTCGTAGTTATAATCCCATGTCTGTTAGGATTTGCGGGGGGGTGTTAATTTTTTTTCGACACAGACAATTTTTTTCTGTGTTGGTGTCTGTACACGCAATATATTTATTTCTTTTAGTGTTTTTCAATTTTGTTACATGTTTTGACATGTAACTGTAGATTATATTCAGTGTCATTGAAATCAAAGATGACACATTTCTCTTTCTTGAAATTATGGCCTTAGATTTGCTGTAGTTCATATTTGGAATTAACGCACAACTTCAATCTGGGGTGCTTACCATTTAGCTAAATAATCCGGATGGAATGATCGTTGCATGAATGTAAGCGATTTTCCGAATTTAATGACCAACTGGATGAGAATGGCGCTTACCATTTACTACACAGCATTCCATCCCGCATATTTTACTCGATCTTGTGAGAAAGGGCCTTGAAACGGAAGGATTCTCGCAAATGGTAAGAGCATTTCGCGAATTCCGTTCCAAACGGAAAAAGAGGACTACCTCTGGAGGTTGTCCACAATTTCCGAAAAGATTTTCCGGAAAATTGCCTTTCCATTTGACCTCAAACCGAAATTTCCATATTTTTTGGCTAAATGGTAAGCACCCCTGGTTATTAGGATTTGGAAACTTGCATTGTGTATTTTATATAACGGTTTATTTCGCATTTAACTGATGACTGAACACAAAATACCATTGTTTGCATCACAGCTCAAAGTTCATTATTGATGAATTAATATAACCCAGCCAGTGACTTTCAAACAGTTTTGTTGTGACTTTACATTGTTATTATAAATAAACAAGGAAAAAAGTGTAATTACGCAAATCAAATTAATTTCAGTAATATGCATCAGGATTGACATAAGCTTCATACTCTCTATTGGTTTGCAAACTATTTTTTTCTCCTTTTTTGTCTATTGCAAACAATGTGTTTGGGCTTTTTTGTCCTTGCAAACATTTTTCCCAAGATTTTCCATCACCACCTCCAAAAAAAGGCTCTGTCCCTTAACTTAGTGTAGAGAAACATGGATGAGAAATGTTGTGTTAATGCTTTGACTTGCCTGAAATACAGTTAAAACTAGCATGTAAGAACCTAAAGATTTAAGAAATTTGCCATTTTAATACCCAAAAACAAAACAACCTGTTTAGCCAAGTGGAATTTAGCAGGTTCTTACATGTGGGTTACAGCTAAATTATAATTTTACTGTATTGATGAGTTCACATACTACAAATTTAATTTCTTTTCAAGGACTTCTAACAAATGAACTATTTCTTCACTTTTGAATGCAACTTTGTTGTTGTTTAAGTTAAGAGCATCTTAACTTATTTCATTTTGTAAAGAATTAAAGGGTTCATATTTCAATATTGATTTGTACTTTCGTTTTTGCCCCAAACACTTGTGGACGTGTTCCAATTGTCAAAATTTTCACAACTGTTCCGTGTTTAAGTATTCCGGCGTTCCGTGTTTAAGTAGTCCGCCGTCCGAGCGTTCCACCGTTCAATCTTTACGTACAATTTGTAAGCATTACCCTCGTGTCCCTCGTGTCGCGTCTCTTCTACTAATTCTGCGAATTTTTGAGGACGAAGGATAAAGGAAAACACGTTTTTAATCACAATGTCCAAGGATTGACAGGCAACCGAATGCACTAGAATAGACTCAACCGCGGGTATTGAAAGTTTACTGAGCTCAAGGTATTAAAAATAGCACGTTTAGATCCTATCGCAAAATGAATCTTACCTCTTTTTCTCCGGACTTCGACTGGGGTTAAGAAGGCAGAAGTAAGAGGCGATTAATCAAAGCAAACATAGTTATTTTCCCTTGAGTAAAGAGACTGAATGGTATACAGGAACAACAATATCAACGATGACAACTGTTTTATATTACCTTGGCAGCTCCATGGTTGTCAAGTAATAAATAAGTTATCATAATTATTGAAAAGGCGGGAAATTATATTATCATAGATTTCCAAATAGTGGGGAAATATTAAAGTTTGTTCTCGTTGGTCCCAAGGGGGGTACAATGAAGCAGTATTTGTGTTAACAGGAACAAATTAATTCCATTATTCAGCCTATTTATTTCAACTGCAAACATAATTAACACTAGCAATTTTCCAATACCATGACAATGACTTTCTTATGTTGCGTTGAGCGTGCCATAAGATTTTCCTGGAAGAAATAAACACGAAGTCTACAAAAAACTTTCAATCTGTAAGGGTAAACATGCCATTCATCTGAATACCATCACAATTTTTACTGGGTTTTATTTAGGGATACCAGGAGCTCGTGTCCGGGGGATACGTATCGCTTGCTGCGTTCTCAATTATTTGTGAGACGCGGACGGCAACCGGAAGAGGACATTTCTGCGTACCAAGACAGATTTTTATACGAATCATTTCTAATGGAGAAAAGATACTTAGCAATGTAAATGTGGTTGTCTGAAGACAAATTAAAAGGGAAAACAGCTAACTTCCGGTTGCCGTCCGCGTCTCAAAAACGCGCGTGCTTAAGCTCCCTAGGCCTAACTGCAGTGGTGTACTTGACATCAAGCCATTCATTTCACGTGGTAAACTATACTGTTATTTCTCATTCCGGCGTTCCGTGTTTAAGTATTCCGGCGCTCCGTGTTCCACCGTTCCGGCATTCCATCATTCCGTGTTTAAGTACAATAGCCGTTACATGTCTTATACAACAATGCCTCTAGCTGTGTAATTAACAACGGTTTTACAACAGGATCTTTTTTGTTCTGGATCTGGGAGCAGAAGTGGCCCAGTGGTGAGAGCACTCACCTCCCATCAATGTGGCCTGGGTTCGATTAACAGACTCTGCATCATATATGTGGGTTGAGTTTGTTGGTTCTCTTCTCTGTTCCGAGAGGTTTTCTCCGGGTACTCCAGCTTCCCCCTCTCCACAAAAACCAATATTTGATTTGATTTGAGTTCATCTTTTTGTTAGTGCTTTTGTGCTAAATCCATTGACACTTAAATAAAGTTGTTATTAAAGTGGAAGTGCTGCCATAGAGTTGAGATGGAATAAACCTCGAAGCATCCAGTTTGTTGAGAAAAACACAGTGCTATTTTACACAGATACAACATTATATAACTACAGTTTGAGAATATATTATCTTACAGTTGTAGCTAGGTTACCTGGCCTAAGAATGGAAGCGAAGCTGCTGGTGACCCTACTACTTTGTGCTTTATTAACCCAGCTTTGACGTCCAAACCGGCTTAAACCGGCCAGACCTGGTCTTTTACTCTGTCTAATGCCAGACGATTTTACTTGTCAATGGGGAACCCCTGGGAGTCAATGGGTTAATGTTAACATAGACTAAACACAATTTACATGATAAAAGCAGTGGGGTCTGAATCAATGCAAGGTCACCGGCATCCTCGCAGCCATTAATAGGCTACAACCTCGGTCATAAATAGTTGTAACACCTCTCTTGAACAGCACGTAACTCGCATTCAAGCTATTGATAATGCAGCCCTCCTCCTCCCTCCCTTCAATGTTGCATTTACCGGTTAGTTCTTGCACTGGAACCCATAAACATCAACATTGAAAGGGGAGGAGGGGAAAATTTCCGTCAGTGTTCCAACATTTGTGACCAAGACTGTAGGTCTCTGAGCAAACAACTGTAAAATGGCCTATAGGACACTTTGGAAAATACCATAATACTCTATGTTTGTCCCCCCAAATTTTGCATAAGTGTTGTTTCCAGTTTCTCTTGGGACTTACAATGGTCCCAAGAGAAAACAAAAACAATGCTTATGCAAAATTTGGGGAGAGAAACAAAGAGTATTATGGTATTTTCCGAAGTGGCCTATTGCACTTGTAATACGTATTACAATTACCAAGATAGGAATATCTGGGTATCCTGTGAACGTGACCTCGCATTGTCAGTTGTGCCATGGTTTACGGTCAGATCGTTTCCAAACCACTGAGATCGTTCCACAGTACGTTACTACGTATACTCAGTTCGTTACACAAAAAAGTCATCATTCGAATCGAGGAAGAAACAAAGAAAACAAACACGACACAGACTTGGCTCCATGGTCCTAAGTTGGAAAAACGCCACCTTATTTATATCAAGGAGAGCTGGAATTTTTATTTTTCACATATTCCAATAGCCACTCATGAGTTACAAACCATAAGGAGTTTGGCTTGTATATTTGCCGGGAAAAAAACCCCATCTGTGATCGCGGTGATATAACATGCAAATGGAGATGCTGTATTGAGTTAAATGGCGGCCAGTGATAACCAAATAGCGTATCCTCATAGTTAGCTTCATTATGCGCGATAAGCTCCTTTCCAACCTGCGACAAGCGTTCCAGCAAGCGAACGTGATCTTCCGAGTGCAGTGACTTTGGATTCCCGCAATGTTCCTTTGGCACTATCAAAAAGTGATACTTCGCGGCTGGTTTACGATCTGAAAACGCTGCAACTTGCTGATCTTCGTATTTCAATTGAGTTTCTTCCACTTCTTTGGCAGCAATTTTACAAAAAATACAGCCGGGGCTTTCCTTGTCACGCGTTTCACTGTTTTCTGCCATCTTTAAACCAACCGTGGGAGAATGGGACGAGGAGTTTTTGAGCACATGCGTCGCATTTGTAGAAATTAATAAGGCAAAGAGAAGCAAAGAGAATTGTTAGGTTTGTGAAATTTTCGTGGCAAATTCCTTTTCCCGGCGCTTCGCCTGGGTCCTTTTCGTGCAGAAAGCCATGTCCGACGATGAAAAATCTCTGGAGGATTTCTTTGCGAAAAAGGCAAAAGGGAAGAAGCAGAAAGGGAAAAGCAAATTCACTACGAGTGATGCCATCACGAAACAAGTTGGAAGCAGCCAGAAAGAAACCGATAGCAAATCAAAAGACTTGTCGAGTAAAAAGACTTCTGGAGTGACAACAATACCCTCGAATCCGGTAACAGTATAAGCAGACCTTTAAGTAATAATTGTCAAGAAGTCGGACAACATTTCATTTAATCAGTAATGCATTTGGTTAATTTCATTCGGACTCTCAAGTTAAGTCACGTAGTATTTTGATGTTCAATAGCTCAACTACGGGGTACAAAATGCCTACTTGAAATAGTTAGGTCATTTTTTTTTTCACAAACATGTTGTTAATTTAATTTTAGAAGGTTTGGTACAACGACAATATATGTTGTAAAGTTTGAGTATTTTACTCCTGTGGCCCAAGGCCGGCCTGGTACATGTCGCTCACAAAGGATACACCACCGTCAACAAAATGCACTTTAAATTTATAATTAGAAATTGTTAAGTTTCGAGTGTTATAAAAATAAGATAAAATCACAGAAGATGCATTGGTACTAGGTTACTGGAAATTTGAAGTAAACACCCTGGTTGTTGATTTAAAAAAGTTTGGCCAGTACTGATGTACATTGTACGTTCAGCAGGATCACATGGCAATGAGCAATCTAGAATAGGTGTACCATGCATGTAGTTTGCTACTTCTAATCACTATTGTGGCTTTTGTAACAAGGACTCGCTCGTACGTGATTAGAATGTGCTTTGATTATGTAACTGAGTAGGGATCATATACATGTAAGCCTCGTGAGTAGAAGATCTGTGGCTACGACTAATACTCATTCGTAACTGAACTAAAGGATACTGATTATTAAATGTGATCAATATAAGCTTGTTGCATTAACTTGTTACAGCTTTGTATGATATTGATAACCATACACTTTGGCTGTGATCACAGAAGAGAGCTTACACCACAGTGAGGCATTGAAATCATGCTTCAAAAGCATTTTCAATCCTAATTTAGAAAGTAATGAGGCATCATCACTACCAGGGAAAAAGTAGTAAAGTAATGTGGTGTTTTATTATAATATCATTGTGCCCATAAAAAAATGAAAAAAATAAAATAAAATAAGCAGATTGCAAAATTATTTACAAATAGTATTAGTAATTCAAAAAAGCAAAATAATATTACATTTGTTATCTTTAAGAAAGTTATGACATTTTTTAATTTCGAAGACATGTTTCGATGTTACAAACATCATCGTCAGTACAAAATATTTGAAAAACCGTTAGGACTTATATAACAACTAGGCGAAACTTGCATAATTAAATATGATTAAGTGACAAGAAATACATATTTGAGTGAGTTACAGAGTGTTAGAAAGAATGTAGAGCCTAAAGCGTAAGTGTCAGGTTGACGTGATGAACTTGTTGGTTTAAACAAACAAGTTCATCACGTCAACCTGACACTTACGCTTTAGGCTCTACATTCTTTCTAACACTCTGTAACTCACTCAAATATGTATTTCTTGTCACTTAATCATATTTAATTATGCAAGTTTCGCCTAGTTGTTATATAAGTCCTAACGGTTTTTCAAATATTTTGTACTGACGATGATGTTTGTAACATCGAAACATGTCTTCGAAATTAAAAAATGTCATAACTTTCTTAAAGATAACAATTTGCTTTCTGCTGTCTCGACCTTTTGGTTCTAATATTACATTTCATGTTAAATGGACGGGACCTTCTTTTACAGATGTATATATAAAGAGATGAAATGAAGATTACAATCCTACAGTATATAATTTATGTAAAGGTTTCAATTGTAACTTTAAGTGCTAGTATGATCAAAAAATCATTTTCTTTTTTTCTTCAGATTTTGAAAGCATGTTCGCTTAACACTTGATTGGCAAAATTTTGAGCTTTGATTTTTATCCAAAGGCTGTTTATTTTGAGTGTTAGGTTTGGATTTCACGGTCCGCCGTTACTCACGTTCAAAACTGACCGATTGGACCTCAAGAGGGTTGGATCTAGGGAAAAGTGACGTCATTTACTTACTAGCTTAAAATGTCAGTGCGTTAACACAATATATTATATATGCCAAACACGAGTTTAAAAATCTGGAAGTCCGAAACTCCTGTGCTGCATACTAATTCAGCCGCGTACACATGCGTTGCAGTCTTAAACCAGTGAGTCTTTGACGTCATTTTCTCCTCGACCCAGCTCTCTGAAGATTTTAAAGTTAGTAATGGCGGACCAATAAATAACAAAATTCCGGTTAAAATAAACAGATGTCTTTTTAAAATCAGAACTTAAAACTTGGGTCACTTAGTGTTTAGTTAACATAGTTTTGAAATCCAAAGAAAAAGGAGAATTATTTTTTGGTCGTAGTAGCACTTTAATGTAAAGTAAATATATAAATATTAATTTTATTCATGCGTTATCTATATACAGGACTGTGCAAAAATAAGTTGACAGTCTCTTTCGGGTCTCGATTCTCTCCTCGATCCTCGATTCTTGCAAGGATAGAGAGATCGAGTTGAGAATCGTGTCAAAGGAATTGAGAATTTAATGAGCTGGTTGCTTGACTGATTCCTTGATAGACTAATAGCACAAATGCAACTGGGAATATGAATAAAAGAAAAGCCTGCTAAAGTTGCTTGGAGACTGTTGTTTGGAAGTAACGCAGAAAACCGAGCGAGTTTAGCCCTCTTTCGAATCTGGTGGCTGAAATTGGGAAAAAATCATTCGAACGACACCATTCTGTGCGATTGCGGAGGAGCATAGCCAACAATCACACGGCAAAGTGCTGCCTTTGTAATTACATCTGCAAATGGTTAGACTCTAGACTCTCTAGTCTTCTCGGATAAGGACGATAAGCCAGAGGTCCCGTCTCACAACCCTTCAATGTTCATAATCCTGTGGGACGTAAAAGAACCCGCACACTTGTCGTAAAGAGTAGGGCATGTAGTTCCCGGTGTTGCGGTCTTGTCTTTCTGGTCTGGATAGGGTAGGGTGGAGCACCTCACATAGGACCTCGAGTCCTGTTCGTGCTCCTTCCCTCTGGGCAGGTTTGCCCAGTAGAAGACACAAACAAGGTGTCTCGTAAAATGACTGTAGACAGTCTTCTACACTGTCAGACTGGAGTGGTATTTCAAGTGTACATGTACTCCGTAGGCTTCTACATTGTAATTCAGAGCATGATCCGCCCAACAGTTTAGCTGTAATCTACAATGTAGCTTGTTAGTGAAAATTACTTTTGTAGTATTTTGGCAGAGAAAAGTCTTTGAAACTACATGTATTCTGTGCGATTGCGGAGGAGTTAATTATTTTTCGTCCGTATGATCAAAGCATACTCAACAATCACACTGACTGTAAACAGTCTTCCAACACTAAACAGCGGAGTTGCATTTCAAGTTTACTCTGTAGGCATACACATGCCATCAGTAACACTGCAGTAGCAGACCTTTTTGGAAACAAATTTCCTCAGTATACACGCATGTTAATTTCAGATTTACAAAAACTGTTTCTTGGAATGTAAAACTATTCCGTAATGACTCACTTGAGACCCCGAGTTTCATTGCAACAACTGGTTTGTTTATTCCCTCACAAGAAAAATGAACAGTCGCTGGGATTGGGTTAATTGGGGAAATTATTATTAACAAAAAAGACAGGAGAAGAGAAAAAGACAACATGTTGTCCTCATGCGAATTCCCAACTCGAGGTATCAAAAGTTGGGTGGAACAGTTTTTGCTTCATGTACTTCATCCTGCGAGGATGCCATTCTCGGTTCACAGTGCTTGTTGTTTTCAAAGAATGAAACCTGATACCGGTGAACAAGTCTAGCGTCGAGATTTGACCATCACTATAATTTTCCTTCAGATCATTGCATGTAAAAAGAGATGTAAGATAAAATCCATCGCTCGGTAAAGCTTACTGTTTTGCTTTTATATTTTAATCCACAACATAAGATTGTAGTTTTGAAGAGAGGACTCACAGGAAAAGTAGCCGCTATCTTGTTTTCTTATTAAACAGTTCCTGTTGTTATTTAATCAAGGAGTAACGCTCTCGCGAAAGTTGACTAGAGTGTGAATAATTGACAATCTTTTACATCTGTGATTTTGCGAGAATCGAGTGTCGAGGATTGAGTTTGATATCGAGTAAATAGAGTCTCTATCCTTGACTCGATTCTTGATCCTCCCGAGGATTGAGTCGAGACTGTCAACTTACTTTTGGACGGTACTGCAAGGCTGTTGCCTAACAGGAGCCCGGTAGCCTGGGGCTCCCAAAGAATAGCAGCTCTGGGCGCCTTAATTTTTCACAGCAACACCTTTCACTTCATATGTTGGGCTCCTAAGTTCTCAGCATTTAACTCTGAGGGCCCCTTTAAAATTTTCTTAGGCAGCAGCCTTGTACTGTATTCATATAAAATGATTTGATCCTGACTTATGGAGCTTGAGCACATCACAGGGAAAATGGTAGATTATATTTTATAACGTTCTGTCCTGCATTTAAATAACGATGGTCTGTTAGAAAAACACAATGTACAGCCGCACGCTTGCTCCAGAGTTGGTGGCATTAAGATGGGCTAAGCAGGAATTGGTTACTTTGATCTTACTGAACAGTTTGATGCACAGTGTTTCTGCCCTTGAGTGTAATGTTTCTTCAGCTCCTTAATATGTCAAGTGCTTCATAATATTGAAGAGTTGGATGAAAAATAGACAAGGCCCTCTAGATGCTCTGCGATAATTTAGCTGTTAGTGCGTTATGCCACACTGGACAACAGTATTCGAGGACTGACCTTACAAGTGCAAAATACACTTTGAGCAAATCAGCAGGGGATACACCACTTCGTTTAAGGACCTGTAAGATGTGCAGTCTCTTAGATGCCTTGACCACAGTTTTGTTAACATTTTGATCCCATTTAAGGTCTCATTGTATGGAAACGCCCAGTGCTTTATGCGCCTTGACAGTTTCTAGAGCATTGTTGTTGACAACAAGGGTCCCTGGGAAATGTTCCACATAATTTTTTTTGTAAGAAACAAACTGTAAGTTAGACTAGACTTTGCTGTAGACATCTACTCCGTGTTTTATGGAAAGTGATACTTTTTGGACGAGAACTGCAATGAGGTACATTGTAAAATTCTCTAAAATAACTTATTCTTAGGTCTGTTATAAAGTTCCTGTAAGCTTGGAATTAATTTGGTTGTAAAATTATTTGGTTTAGAAGGAAGAAGAGTGGATTGACTTTGAAGAGCCAACAGAGAAAGATTATTCAGGACTAAGAATACAGTCACTTCAGATTGGGTAAGTTAAGTTGTAGCTGGATTAATGAGCTTTCTTTGGGCATGCAAATTCTCTTCATTTGGTTCAAACCAGTTTCAACAATTTGGAGGGAATGTCCCATTAGAAGGATGAACTCTACAACACTGTTTCACCAAATGGCAATGTTGTGATACCAGTATTATTGGACCACAAATACTTGCTTAAACAAGGCAAGGGTTTTGCTCATAACGTGATTAATTATACCGATTTCAAGAATCTGAATACAGAAGCCTTCCTCAGTGATTTGAGGGCTTCCCCATGGGTTAGTGCTTTTGTATTTGATGATTTGGATGATGTTCTTGACACATTTGAGCTACTGCTAGGTGAAACAGATAAAAGGCATATTCCAAACAAACAAAAGCGCGTCAAGAAACAAAAGCAGCCAGAATGGATGAACGAACGTATTGTTGATGCAATAAAGATTAGAAACGTAATCAAGAGCTGAAGAAGGCGTGGAAATCAAACGACGCAAATGACTGGACTAAATTTAAATGTATAAAGTGCTTTGTTACGAACCTAATAAGGAAATCAAAACGTGTCTTTTTTCAAGAGTCTATAGAAAACAGTAGTTTATAGAGGGAATTCAAAAGGAATATGGAAACCCTAAAATCGCTAGCTAAATAAAAAAAACAAAACGACATTAAAGAATTATTGGTTCGGGAACATGGCTCTATTGAAATGGACGCGGAAGTGATGGCAAACATGTTCAATGAGTTTTTTGCGAACATTGCTAGTGCATTGTGTGCAAATCTCTTATCAGTGGATTTGGACACTAGCAAATTGGAGTACATGTATTTTGTCTCCTCCAGGCTTTATAATTACATCACTCAATTCAATATCCCAGCTATTACAGTGCAACAAACTTAATGCTTGATTGTGAGTTTGCCTAACAGTAAAGATACAGGCCCTGATGGCGTAAGTGTAACATTGCTCAAACTGATCGCACCTGCTCTGTGTCAGCCCTTGACAAGGTTGTTCAACTTGTCCATGGTGAAAGGCTATTTCCCAAGCAAATGGAAAATTGTGCATGTTACTCCCTCCACAAGGATGGTTCCCGTGATTGCAAGGACAATTACAGACCTGTTTTGTCTGTGCTGTCTAAGTTACTTGAGAAGCATGTTGCACATGTGTACATGGACTACTTAGTTCAAAATGGACTTATCTACCATTTACAGTCTGCTTTTCACAAAGCTCACTCCACCGAGATGGCCCTTATCAATCTCATGGATCAGGTTTTACACAGCCTTGACTGAGACGAGGTTACTGAATTGGTATTTGTCAACTTTAAGAAGGCCTTCGACGTGGTAGACCATGGTCTTCTCTTGAAGAAGTTCGAACTATAACAGAGCACTTTCCTGGTTCACGTCTTATCTCTCGGATTGTTTCCAGTTTGTTGCTCTTGATGGACAATCATCCGCACGCCTCGTAGTCAAGCATGGTGTACCCCAGGGTTCGCTATTGGGGCCCATCCTGTTCCTTTTGTTTGTTAATGATTTACCACTCCATCTACAGAACTCCTCAGTTGATATCTTCGCAGACGACACCACTCTGTCATTGAATGCTCATTATAGTGACCTTAACAATCTAACTTGTGATTTAAATAGTGACTTGGATTCTCTCAACGAATGGTCAGCACAAAATAAGATGTTCATAAATGTAAAGAAAACTAAATCAATGCTTGTTACAGGTAGAAGAATACCCAGCAAAGTCAATGACTCTTGTGAGGACGTAAGTTTCCAGCTCAAGATAGGCGGTGTAGGTATAAACAGTGTCAAATCCCACAAGCTGAGTCCAGGTGTAACACTGGACTCAGAAATGAGCTATGAATGTCATGTTGAGGAGCTCTCAAAGAAGCTTTCAAAGCACCTAGGACTGCTGAAACATATTAGTCCCTACCTCAAGCAGGCACAACGAGAGATGTATTTTAATAGCATAGTTAAGCCAATTTTGATGTATGGCATTATGATATGGGATAACTGTAGTAATAGTGGCAAGCAGTTAATTTTAAGATTACAGAAGAGGGCTGTTAGAATTATTCTAAATGCAGAAAGAGAGACACCTTCAGTTTCTCTTTTTAATAGACTAAACTGGTTGCCCTTCTATAAAGAGAGTGCTATAAAGCGTAACACATTAGTGTTTAAAAAAATAAATAATTACACTGTCCCAGAATTCATGCATACTATGCTAATCCGAAACAGCGATTGCCACAACAGAGTCACGCACCATAGTAACCTTAACCTTTTTACCCCCAAATACAAATGAGAAACGGAAGGGGGGCGCAGCTTTGCAGTACAAATGTCTAAGCAATGGAACACTCTTAACATTTAACATTACAGGGCTGGAAATTGCGACCAATACGGTCGCATTTGCGACTAAAATATCTGGAGAAGTCGCAAATTTGCGACTCGTTGTCACCTTCGTTCTTTCGAAACAAAAGGGTTAGAAGTTGCCACTTCGCTGCTACTTTTGCTAAAATAAATAAATAAATAAATAAATAAGTGACAAAATTATTTTGTTTCTCGCTGTGAATTTTCTCTGAAGGTAGCGTAATTGTATAGTAATTTAGCTGCGATGTTACGTGCACAGCTCTATTCCTTCGATCATTCGCCATTTTCAGCAGTTTCTTTACACAAGTACTGCGGGCTCATATTTTTTTGCTAAACCGCTGACAACACAATGCAGCGCGGCGATTTTACGACTAAAATTTGCGAAATTGCGACTAAATTTTCGTATCTTATCGCAAAATGCGACTGGATTTTTTCGTTAATTTCGAGCCCTGCATTAATCTTAGAAGTCAAGAATCTGTAGCATGTTTTAAGAGGATGTTTTACTCTCAATTTTTAAGTGAGCAGAAGGCCACCATGCTTATATAATTTTTAAAATTCTTATATCTTTCTTATTTGATAGTGATATGTGTATATATTGTCTTGTAAATAATTTTATAATAAAGTTTCTATATAACGCGCGCTCTCATTGGTTTAAACAGCGTGCTTTATGAGAGTACAAAGCACGGAACAAACGAAAGCCCACGCCATCATTCGCAGAAATGGCAGATGAATTTCCGAATTTTACCTTGGGTATTATTGAAGCTGTCAGTTAAAGGCTTGCTCAGATATTCTGTCAAGTGCTTTGGATGGAAGACCTCAACCGTCGCCCGGTCCAGCAGTTCTTTCAAGCTCAGAAAGTCCTCACGCTGGAGTTCTTCATTTACAAAATTCCCAACAGGTTTTCAGATTCCAGCCGCAAGCAATGAAGAGTTTGTTTTCCAGTTGTCATGTCGGAAACGTGCAGGTTTTCATGGGCAACAATTCGGCCGGTTTTCACTGAACTTAATCATTTAGATCCTCTTTTTTGCTGTTTTTTACGGACTGAAACCGAACATTGAGGCACTTGTTTTTCCATAAATTCTAATTTTGTGTGATTTTCCAGTTGATTGATGTTTTGACAAGCCTTTGTTTCATTAACCAATCAAATAATCTTAAACATTCTTACAAGCGCGCTGATTGGTCCAAAGTAGCGTGCTTTATCAGAGTATAAAGCACTGTGCTGACGACATCTCAGTTCGCCACAAGCAGCGCGCGCTTTGAAAATAAAGTAGAATTTTTGAAGAAAATTACTTGTTTTTTATCATAAAACAAATAAAGAAGCCTTGACTGTGCTCTGTTCTGTTGTAAAGCACTTAGGAAGCGGCTAGAGCACTCAAGAAGTAGGGAGAAACACTCGCCTATCGGCTCGTGTTTCCCCCTACACTTCTTTCGTGCTCTAGCCGTTTCCTGCGTGCTTTACAACAGAACAGAGCACAGTCAAGGCTTCTTTATTTGTTAATTACATCGTTTTACATTATCAATCGTAAGGGGGGCGCAGCAACAGTAGCATTAATTAACTTTATATAGGGCCACAAATTTATCAGTAGCCTTTAGCTTACTGTCACGTGTTACCCTATTCAAATAGTCTATTATTAGTATTATTATTATTATTATTATTTGATACCCTAGCAGTTGGCAATGGAAAAAAACAATGCAAAATACACATGTTTAATTTGTTGCTTGTGCAGTACTTTGTAAATAGTGCAAGCGGTTAGCAATAAGCAGTACCCAGTAAAAGTAAACAAAAGATAGTTTAATTTGTCATGCACGCAATACACAGTTGTAGAATTAGATGAAGTGCTCTCACTCTATGTCCTATAATTTCTTCTTTTTCAAGTTTAGCAAGGCTTCAAATGAGTGTTGTATCCAACAACAATCTCTTCTTCTTGTAAATTAAACACAAGCTGACCTCTACAGTTTTAATTTTCCAGACAAAAAATCAAAATATGTCACACACAAGTTTGCTTCCAAAAAACACAGTTTTATTATGGGTGAGAATGCACAGCAAAAGATAAGGGCTTTTACTGATTGTGATTATAGTGATCAGTATTCAAATGTTTGCCAAAGACTTGCCTTGCCTCTGTGTTCAGTGCATTCTTCGTAAGCGGAATACACGCATAGCGAATGCAATGTTTGTGATTCCTTGGTAGATAGTCCAAGAAAATATTTTTCCATTTTCTAGAAATGATAATGCATCAATTCTGATTGTTCCAGCCAATAAATACCTCTGGTCTTCAAGGAATTCCCAATTTTGGTACCCATTTGCTGCCATTCCAGGGGTTTCAATAAGCACCGAGGGCCGACAAAAAGCGTCGGCTGCATCGCTCAGAGAAGTCGGCTACTTTTTACCCTACATTGAATTACTTGAAGGATTCCGTCAAACCTGAAGTAAAATTAATTTTTGATCGACTTGAATGTACCTTTTTTAACCTCAATTTCAAAATAATTATCAGATTTGATATTGCCATCTTTGAGCTACAGTGCACGGCTATAACTTTTTTCCGCATTTTTGCCTAGACCAACCGTCACATTTTTTACATAATTCAATTACGTTTAGTTACGTCCCCAAACATATCAAGACGTTTAATGTAAAACAGGTCGTTATTGAGTAATCATTGCATCAAGACTTGTTTTCCAAAAACAGTAAATTTTTCGTTAGCTTCATTGGTTAAGCCTTCTCGTTTGTTCAGATTAAAATGACATATTCTTATTGTTCGACAGAACTGATTTCTCATGTTGAGAAATGTTGAAATTCGCACATAAGAGTTTTGCCGTTCCCGGCAGCTTGAAATTGGTAGTAATGATGACATGAAGTTGTCGAAACATCATAATTATAACGTTAAAAATCGTTAATTTTCCTTTTGAAATGGTTTTCCAAATCTTTCTTCGCTGGAAATTATCAAAAGAATGCGCTTAATTGCACACTCAGTGTCTCTGTTGATTAGCAATCTTCCTTCATCTTCAGTGCTGGAAATCACATTTCAGAGCTTCCAGATTTCACAATCGTCTGGAGGAGCGTGCCCCCAGACCCCCCTAGATGAAGGGGCCTAACGGCCCCTTCTTGATACAGTCGGCTACTAGACTCAAAACCAGCTGCCTACTTCAAATTTTATTGAAACCCCTGCATTCCAAAAGAAGGTGGTTCAACAACACTTCTGTTTCCACATGTTGTGAAATGAAAAGTAATACAAGTCATTATTAAAAAAAATCAAAAACTGACATTCTAATAAACATTAGCCTACTGTTCTGTGGAAAACATAATTATATGGCCCATTAATTTTTGATGTCTGATGGAAACAGATTACTTTAAACAGTCATACATGTACATGTAGAATTCCAAGCCGTTTCAGGGACCCTGAAAATTGCAACTAAAGTGATGTGGGCATGCAATGTAAAGTGGGTAAATGTTTAATGAGTGCGTGAGATGTTTTGCAATTTTTTCTTGAATAACCAAAACATTACGTTTTATCAGTTTGGGGAGATGTCATTGTTTGGCAGCCATGGTGTGTGATGATACTGATCGAAATGTGATCTTCATATCAAGTAACATAATGCAATCTGTTAGGCATTGTATTCGATACATGTACATCTAGCTGATTAAAAGAGTTGATTCTGCAAAGGGCTTCTGTTGCGTCTTGTGCTCCTCGTGTCTGGTAGAAAACGTTTCATGGTGCCAGAAGTGGTGGCATGGCATCCATAATGATTCTCAGTAGATGAATTGCTGGTCTATGCGATCAGCGGAACAAAAATGACAAAGTGATCGCATGAAGTGGAGCTCAGAACAAATGGTAGCGCTGGCGTTAATGTTGTTGACTGTTAACCATCTGCTGTTAGCTGTGCGAGACCTTCTTCTCAAGTATTAGTTGGCTCTCCTTCAGAAATGAAAGCAAAATGGTGAGTGGAATCACTTTGTGGGCTGTTTTCAAACCCTGATACTTGCCAGACCTGATTGAAAGGGAAAGAGCTACACAAGCGTCATCTCAATCAATCGCGAAACGACAACAGCAGAGTATGGTGCAAATTCCCATAACTATCCCTCTAGCACCAAAGCTAGAGTTGAGTGGTAACCTATCAGCCAACTGGAAGAAATGTTACCGGGTAAATTACGAAATTGCTGCACAGCTTAAGGACACAGGGGACCCAACTGCCAGTAAGGAACTTTGAACAGCAACGCTGCTGACATGCATCGGATCAGATGCCCTGGATGTATAGGAAGGCCTCGAGTAAAAAGATGATAATGAGAGGTGGGATATTGATATTGTTCTTCAGAAACTAGAGGAATGTTGCACATGTGAGACAAATGAGATATATGAATGGTACTATTATTTTTTTAACAAACGAGATCGAGAGCCTAATGATTCAGTGGATGCATACATCTCACTGCCCTCTACATACTAGCCAAGACTTGCAATTTTGGATCCCTGGAAGCAGCCTATTTTGGGATTGTATTGTTGTTGGAATATGCGACAACCAAATCCTCAAGAAGCTTCTACAGGTTTCCAAGCTTAGTGGAAAGGACTGTATTGGTATCTGCAGATCCTATGAAACTACAAACCAGCTGAAAGCAATGAGTCAGGAGGAGGTCCGCATTGCTGAAGGCAAGAAATTTGAAAGTAGCAGACCAGGAGACATACAGATTCAATGCAAATTCTGCACCGGATGCGTAAGAGAAACAAATTTGAGTGCCCAGCTTGGGAAAAGTCCTGCTTGTCATGTAGCAAGCCGAACCATTTTGCAGTTACCTGCCAGTCTAAGTCACATAAACCAGTGAGAAGATCGGTTTTTCACATTAAAGAATCGGGTGAGACTGTAAGTCACCTGTGTTTATGTCAAGGAACAAATTTGCGCTATAGATGACAATAAGAAGAGCACAGGGAAACTCTTTGCCACAGTGCTTCTCAATACACCCTTTTCCAAACTGGCTGCCATTTAAATATTCTTTTGTTTTTATTCAAATTAGCCCTGGATACCTCGTTCCTAAGCTTAAAATTCAAAAGGATATTTTGCCTTGAACGAGGCATCCAGGTCTACTTTGAATAAAAACAAAAGAATATCTAAATGGCAGCTATTTTGCAAAAAGTGGTATGGGCAAGAATTTTGCATCTGACTTGATAGTGGTGTTATGGTCAACATTCTACCCGAGGAAACCTTTAGTAGGGCCTGTGGTGCAGAAAACTGAGTAAAAGAGTTGATTGTGATGAGCGCCTCTGTTGTGTTTTTTGCCCTCCGTGTTTGCAGTAGAAAAGGTTTTGTTGTGGGTGGGTTAGTTAGCTGGAGCTTAGCAATATCAGACTCATTCATAAAATCATGTATATGTTGTGGCTCCTCAAGGAACTGTTTTGAGAAATTTGAAGTAAAAGTGTAACTTACTTGTGAAAGCATTCTTCAACAGTGGCAACAAGCTTCCCTCACAGCATGTTGTTTGCCAGAACTGGCAATTACAGTTTTATACTTTTCCTACAGAGTGCCTTTAGGTCCCGCACTGTGTCCCTCTGGTAACTCTTAAGTACAACTCCACTATTGTTACGAAATCACGTATGGTACTTCTTGAGCAGCCTAACAGACAAAATGCATTTGCCATGCTGCAGTTGTTTTCATTCATCACCAGCTGAAGGACCTGACTGTAGCACTCATGGATAGTGGTAAAATTGTGCTGACCAACACGGAATGGCTAAGCGGTGCCTGCTGTGTCTGTTGCACTTGCTGTGATTCATTGTTGTGTAGAGGATGTACATGTAGCTGCTGCTTCAGCTTGGAAATCATCTTTTCTGCTTTGATGAGCCTCTTCTCCAGTGTCTTTATAACCTCACATTTTGTCTGGACAAAGTCAGCCAGCTCCTCTGCATCTTTAGAGGCCTCTTCAAATTATTTTTCTTTGTCAGCTAATTTACATGTTATTTGATTTTTAAATGCTTTCAATACATTTTCATGCTACTTCATTAAAATTACTAATCTTCATACTTCATGATTTGTGTTAGGAATTAAATGTTAAACTGCGTGGAGTTGTAAAACTGTCTACTCGCTGTACACAACAAGCTTGCCACTTAGGAATCACTTTGTTTAACGTTCAAAAGAAAAACGAAAATCAAAGAACAAAATTTAATTATAATACCTGCACATGTTCATACAGTTTGATTTGAGGTGGACATGTGACATATTATCATGACACTGGCTGATTGATCACTGAACATGTTTCTTTCCCATGGAGAAACATTTCGCTTGTTTTCTTGCACGGCAAAACCTTTTCTTTAAAAGTGTTGCAAAGTATTAGCATTCTTCATTATTACTCAATTCGACTGCTCACTTAACCTTGAATCTGGACTTTCACTTATCCTGCACAGGTGAAAATCTGAACGACACAAGTGTATTTTCTGCAGCATCAGATTGATTTGACAGCAACCTTTGCCTTTCACATCGAATTCCATGTGTAGTACATAAAATAACTTGCGGTAAAACGTTTTGTCGATGCTCGTCTGACCACAAAATAATAATTCAAATGCGTGCTGATTCCCTCAATCACAATGATGACAAGGTCTACATTGCTTCCCCTCCCATAACACATTTGGTTTACCTCCCAGATTTTGGAGGCACCTGACGCAGCCTGAACCAGGGTCTTTTTCTCAACGACATGGAGGCAGAGAAGAGAGACCCTGGGAACGAGGTTGGGTTTGGGTTAGGCTTTGTCTTGGCAATACTTTATTATTTCACTTCAAGTAAATCAGCTATCTTTTGAGTACCCTACAATGTAAAATACCATGTCCCAATTTTTTTAACCCTTTTTATACAGTTGGCTGGAAAACAAAAGCAAAATAATTTACTTGGTTAAAAAAAAACCCAGTTACAGAAACAAAAAAAACCTTGCAAGATTTTCAACAAATAGTAAGAGTGAAAACAAAACAGAACTGACGAAGTTTTGATCATCATGGTGACTAAGAGATTGTATTGAAGGCTGAATCTATAAGTTTGCTGGTGGTTTGTTTCAGAGAGAGCACCGATGGAGAAGGGGCTGACGTAAATGAACAAGACGATAAGGATAATGAAGGTAAATACTTTGGTATATGATGTCATACATTTAAACAATTTGGCTCATTTCTGAGGATTAATGGCATCAGCATCTTATCAATGATGTGCATTTTAAGTGTCATTATGTTTGGCTGGCCTAAAGTAAAACACTGGTTCCATCTGTTCAGCAAAGTTACAAAATTTAATGTAAGTCCTGCTGGACAGAGGTTAACATCTGAATGGTAGTCAGTATGGAAATACTCCATTCTGTAGTTACAGTGGGAAGTCAGGTTTGCACTTCTCACCTCTGTGCTTGTATGTGGGGTACATTTCAGCAAATTTATACCATATTTTAGGGTACTCTAGTTTTCCACCCTAGCTGGCTTATTACATCTGGCTGCGGTGCCGTGCCCTGGTATCATACATGGACCATGTAGCAGCTTCCAAAGGTGCCTTATTTTTAAATGACGTTGGCTTGCTTTCATTGAAGTGCACCCTTTGCAGGTTATTTCTGGTCCCAATGCTGCAAGATAGGGTATTAAGCAGGGCCGGCAGTCCGTTTTTTTTTTAAAACTCATTTACCCTTTTTCTGTGGCAGATGCTTCTGTGAAGAAAGACAGAACTACAGGACCATGGCAACAGATGTCACAAGCATCACAAACTAGTGCTGGTATGTGCCACGCACTGGTGACTCAGTTGGTTGAACACCGGGTTGTCACGCGGGAGGTCGTGAGTTCAACTCTGGCCGGACCAACACTCAGGGTCTTTAAATAACTGAGGAGAAAGTGCTGCCTTTGTAACGACATCTGCGAATGGCAAGTCTTCTCGGATAAGGACTATAAGGTGCAGGTCCCGTCTCATAACCCTTGGGTATAAATTCTGTGGGACGTTAAAGAACCCGCACACTATTCGAGAATAGTAGGGCATGGAGTTCCCGGTGTTGTGGTCTGATCTATGGATATAGGGGTTAGGTGTCAATTGGGATGAAAGTTCTGTTCCTCACCCCTGCCACTCCATGAATTGTGGCGAATAGATTAAATTCGTAATGTGGACTGCACAAATTAAGAATAATAATTATTATCAACTGCAACAGTATCTCATTCTTTGTCAATGATTGCAAGAATGTCCAGCATTTGTCAGTAATGTACGTTCATTTTATTGGCGCCACCAACTTACACTATGGATGATGCTATCGTGGTCAGGTAACTGACGCATCGCCCACCTTGTCAGCAAAAAGTAGGCGAAGACCAGGAAAGGCTACCGCATCCAAGCCCGGAGATTATCCATTCACACCATGTCAACCGTTTGCACTCGCATGAAGTTTGCCAGCTGGAATGTGTGCACCCTGATGGATTCGGATACTGGGCCTGAGGGATGGAAAGCATTGATCGGACATGAATTGAGAAGATTGGATGTTGATGTTGCAGCACTGCAAGAAACCAGATTCCCTGCAAAGGGAAGTATTATTGAGAAGGGTGTGGTTACACTTTCTTGTGGAAAGGTCGACCCAACCATGAACGACGTCTGCATGGAGTTGCCTTTGCCATCAAGACAAACATCCTCAAACATCTTAACGAGCTTCTTGTCGGTTTGATTTAACGTCTCGTGATAGCCAGACTTCAGCTTTGTAATGATTTTCTCAGTCATCTGTCCAGTACATACGCACTGACACTTGACGTCAATGATATTGTAAAGGAAAACTTTTATGCTGCTCTTGATGAGTTGATTGTCAACACCCCAATCAAACAAAGATCCCCTGCTGATACTTGGTGATTTTAATGCCTGTGTTTGATCTGAACACAAGATGTGGCCCCCAACTGGACATAATGGTATTGGGAAGATGAACCAGAATGGCCAACTTCCACTTGCCAAATGTACTGAGCACAATCTCCTTATTGCCATTACCTGGTTTTAGATGCAAAACAGATACAAAGGAACATGGCAGCACCCTAGATCAAATTATTAACATCAAATTGACTTCATAATCACTAAGGCTAGAGACCGGAAAGAAGTCAAGAAAGCTCGAGCCATTATCGGTTCAGATAGCTGTTTAACAGACTACTTGCTTGTGAATGTGAACTCACGATTAAGCCTTGAAAGAAGAAGCTAAGATTATAGGCCAAGTTCAAGAAGTTTGATGTTGATTCGTTGCAAAATCGAGCTGTTCAAGATGATTTTCAGACAAAACTGTCTGACAGCTTTTTACAACTCACAGATGTTTAACCTGTGGCTGGGTTGTAGAAGGATTTGAAAGAGGCGATTCTCAGCTCTTGCGCAAAAACAATTGGCTCAAAAAAAGATAAACCAAGATTGGTTTGATGACAAAACGCAGGTAGCAGTGGAGCCCCAGAACATGATCTTTAAAATTTGAATTACTAGAAGCAAGAAATGTACCTCAGGAGCGGACGTGTGAGCTCAAAAAACCAATGGTGGCAAAATAAAACAGCAGAACTTCAGGAATTAGCAGGCGGCCAGAACTCGAAAGCCTTCTTTGCTGCAATAAAGATAGCCTCCCACGCAGACATTCTTATAGCTTCGTCACGCGTTCCTTCCCCACGAGCGTCTGCTGAAGTGAGCCACACATTCCTTTCCCTTTGTTAAGAAACTGTCATCTGGAAATCAGTGCTTAGCAAGGGTATGGTGTCGTTTCATCTAAAATTCACAGCGCCGCGGAAATAAATAAATGCGAATAAAATTTTGAAGTTTGAACTGCACGAGAACCACTACCTTCAATCGCAATGAACGCAACTAGGACAGTTGGGAAAAGAAAGCTTGAAAAAATCCATTACGTTTAAAGGGAAATTACGGTCTAGAAAAAAGTTTCTCTAAATTACTAAAACTACTCCCCAAGAATTCGAAAATAATTGCCGTTTTGTCCAGTTCCCTGTAAAAATGTGGCAAGAGCACTTTGAAGTTGCCTCTTTCGTTACTTGGAGAGCGCCATCTTGGTTATGACGTGTTATGACGTAGAAATAGTCAGCAAACATGTTTGACCTTACCAAGTTCTTTGTCCCCCGACCACTTTCTCAATGTTGTGTGACCTTTCTGCTCCAAGAAGTTCAAATGTAAGATGAACTATGGTAAACGGTCTTGTGGTTCAATAGCTAGTATACCAAGTAGGCCATAACTGCGACAGAAACTCAAGTCACTTAATACTTTTAGATTCTGTGGTCAATCAAACTAGGCGGCAAAAATCAGCCAAAGCAAATGTAAACAAGACAAAAACCTTGAACATTCTTTTGCGACAGCCGTCTTTGATGCTTCAGCAAACGTATTTGTTTCGCCGACGAAACTTTCCATCGCAAGGCTTTTTTTTCCTTTGCAGGATGGTGATCACATGGTACAAATCCGCCATACTGGGACGCAAATTGCGCACTGGGACATCTAAAACAAAGAAAATTTAGATTAACTAGCCTTTGTTTTAGATGTCCCAGTGCGCAATTTGCGTCCCAGTATGGCGGATTTGTACCATGTGATCGCTATCCTGCAAAGGGCCCGTTATCGCTGTTGGGGTTTTATGCTTTCGAGGGGGATGAAACTAGACACATGTCTAGACTTTCCCACCGGAAAATGAAAATTTAAAGAAAAGTTGGGCTGCGAAAATAAAACATCTATGGATTCCTCAAACCTGAAAACCTGACTTCTATATTGTCTGTTCGGGTCTGTCATTTTGCTAAGGAGGACTTCAATCGGGATCTTCAGGTATATGAATATTCGTCTTGGTAACATTCGCCTCATACTGAAATCTCAGTCAACCAGTCCGAAATATCATTATATTGGAGCGAGAAAACTGAATCAAGCAATATATAGACGACTTTCACTGTTATGCGCCAGACAGTAAAATAACCAACTGAAATGTAGTTAAATTTTGTTAGCTTTATAGACCCTACCTAAACGATTTACTCTCACCATTCGATGGAAATATATAAATCGATCGTTTGTTTTGAAGTTGTAACAGGGATCTCGTAGAAAGCCACGGTAGACAGATTAAACTTGATTTCCAGGCGTTTATTTGACAGCAATGAGCGCTCCTGCATATAACTCGCATATAAAACCCTGTTTAACGACCACGAGGTAAATCTGTTCTGAAGGTGGAGCCAATGTTAATACAATTTACCCTCTGGATGAAGATTCAAGTCTACATAGTATCGCTCTCCTCGCCTGTGTTTTCCTTGTTTACATCAAGTACATCTAGTCATCCGGAGAAATCCTTGACTATTCCTACGTCATAGCCTCGTTTGCATACACAAAAGCAAAGATGGCGGATTTCAATTTAAAATTGCCCATGTTTGAAGCGTTATTGTTGGCTATTTGAACACCTTAAGCCCAAATGAGTGGTCAGGTATGACAATAAAGGTAAAGAACTTTTGATTCAGAGAAACTTTTTCTAGGCTGTACTTTCCCTTTGAGCTTGAAATTTTCAGGCCTCTTTAGGTGATGATCGTCTCTATAAATTTGATTTAATGTTTTTGTGTTGCGAACCGATCAATCGTACTCAGTGATTCTTCGATTTGAAAAATAAATCAAACCTTAAATCAGTTCAACGAAAGGACTACAAGAAATGGGGTTATTCGAACGAAACGACTCCACTGAAAAAGCGGTGAAAGAAATGTAAATATGGTCTCAATCCCGAGCGCCGCAAATAGAGTTGAAATGAACGGGAGCAAATGTTTCAACCATACGAATTCTACGGTACTCATTCTGTGAGGAACCGCAAACATCTAAGCCAACGCATGGAATTTATATGCTACAGTTGCTATAAAAATTTAAGTCAGCGATTTTAATTGCCCAACACACGAGTGACGACGCCCATTTTCTTGCAAAATTTTCTCTGGGTGCAAAGTGCAGTTCCAGAATCTGGAAGTCCTTTGTGAAGACGCCCATTTTCTTGCAAAATGTTTTCTGGGTCCAAAGTGCAGTTCCAGAATCTGGAAGTCTGTTGTGAATTGGTTCACTTAAATTCTGGCTCGTTTCAGCAGACGCTCGTGGGGGAGGAACGCGTGACGAAGCCCTATAAAGAGTGTCTGCGTGGGAGGCTACAATAAAGACTGTTTATGGTCCCAGCATGCATGGCCCATCTCCACTGAGAGCAGAAGATGGAAGCCTGGTAAAGGACCTTGCATCAGTACAAGCGCGTTGGAGGAAACATTTGTCCAATTTGCTTAATTGTGAAACTGAGGTTGACCAATCCGTTATTAGCGGGCTGAGACAGTTTTCCTGGAAGATGCACTGATAGTCACAATCCACAAGAAAGGATAAAGCTTATTGTGGAAATTACAGAGGCATCTCACTGTTGTCAACTGTTGGTGAAGTGTTCACTAAGACCATACCTAACCGCATCGCTCAAATTGAGGGGTCCAAATTGCAGAGGAAGTTTTATCATATACAAAGTGTTGATTAGGCACCATTGACATGATCTTAGTCCTATGACAAGTTCAAGAGAAATGTAGAGAGCAAAGGACTACCCCACCTCCTATATATAGCCTTCTTCTACTTGTGCAAGTCTTTTGACTCAGTCATTAAAGAAATCTTATGGGCGATTCTAAGGAAGTGATGCTGAAGAATCATATCAAATCATCCAAAAAATGTTCTTACCTGTGGGAGGTCTTTGAGTTTGACTCCGGCCGAACCAACACCCAGGGTCTTTAAATGACTGAGGAGAAACTGCTGCCTTTATAATGACTTCTGCAAATGGTTAGAGTCTCTTGTCTTCTCGGATAAGGACGAGAAACTGTAGGCCCCGTCCCACAACCCTTCAATGTTCTTAGCCCTGTGGGACGTAAAAGAACCCACAAACTATTGGCAAAAGAGTAGGACATGGAGTTCCGACTGTGGTGTATCATGGTTGGAAGGGTAAATGCTAGGAAATACTAGCTACATCAAGCTCCTCAAAAATCCGAGGGTAAATAAAGATATGATACACATGGTATAGGTCAAGATTGATAAATGAGATTAGTTTAGCTCTGTATTAACAATATGGACTCTTTAAGAGCGTGAGCTTCAAAAAACTCAGTCAAGAATACTAAACTGAAATACATTTCAATTCATCTATACTTATAACAGTAGCACCTAAAGAGGAAGCTAAACCAGCTGGAGTTTATAGACCACCTGCTTACAGAGCCCCTGGAAGAAGAGCTCCAGTTGGAAAATCGAAGGCTCCAGAAATTGACAGTGAAATTGCCTTTCCTTCACTGTCAGCTTCCATGGCAACAAACAAAAGGTGGGATATTTCAGACACCGGGGTGAATCGTTAGGCTTTGATTGAATCTTTGTTGTGACTTTGCTTTTTCAATAACTTAATTAAGCCACAGAAACATTGATGAAAGTTGTGATAACAATGGGGCTGACAGGCCTACACAACTCCTATCCGCGTGTTTTAGCCAGCTTATAGTTTGGCTCGAACTAGTATGTCTTTTAAGGATCTGCCCCTTTTGTATGAAACGATCGGGAGATCTTGAAATATTTCGCTAAGTAGCGGTTGATGCTGGATTAAATGCTTATCTTCCTTGCATTTCTGTAGGAGGGTTTGTTTCCTTTTCTCAAATTTGATATCTGAGAGTGTAGCGGTAATCAGGCTTTCTGGGTATCCTCGTTCAAGAAGACATTCTCTAAAATGACCCCTCTTTGACGCCTTTTTGACCCCTAGGGCAATACCCTTTTTACATAGTGAGATTTTTCACTTGCGCCTTTTTTCTCCTACAGCAAAGAAGCAAGCAATGGAAAGAATTTTGAACCAGTGAAACATGGGTCAAGAGCAGTTGAAAGCTTAGCTGACCACCGTCCACATTTAAATTTGGAAAATAAATTTGATGCTTTGGGACAAAACTAATGATGTCAATAGTATTTACAACAAGGACTGGATGAAATCAATTCATTTCACAAAAAAGGGAAGAGTATCAGAAATTTAAAGAATAATAGTGAGCTTGGAATTCTATGTTTAAGAGTAAAAAATAATGGAAGGCTGGGGTAAAGAAGACGTTTGATTTAAACTCCAATTAACGAGAGGTAAACAGTCGAAGTAGAAAAGGTTCCCTGTGACTTTTTTTCCTCGCGGTCAAAAAATCTTGAGTGATTCATTGATGCCTTTTAGGATTGCACCCATTTTCTAATAAGTGGGTGGTCTATCTCATTAATTATGGCACTGTGTGGATCATGTTTCTATTGAATAAGGAACAATGTGTAATGATTGTTTCATTTTTTCTAACTTTTTGTGAAACAGTGCTGAGGCCGTGCTCTGAAAAGTACAGGAGACCGACCTTATGGCCAATAGCATTGAAATCATTTGCACCCACCACTGGCCAGAGCCAAAAGCTAATAGCAAGATGTCCATAAGCTTTGCTACAACACTGCCTCGAGTGCAAGTACAATAGCTTATATTTATCAGTATTTAACACAGGGATACCAAATGGTTATAAAGGCAATGGTCTTTTTCTGAAGTCTGTCCAAAGGACAAGATTTGTTTGTTCTTGGAGGTCAAGAGCTTCAGTTTGGTATCTTTGGCTCAAGTAACGCATCTATTGATTCTGGGCTTATATGACTGAGTGTTCATAGGAAGAAGACCTTTTGAGGTGAGATGCCATGGGATCAAGGTACAGATCAACCGAGGTCAATATTCCAGTGCATACAATGCAATTTATTATGTAATTTCTATTACTGGCACTGCAGGGATCTTTTAAGATAAAAGAAAGATAATCTGTATGGCTCTTCCTCTTCGCTCTCCTAAACTTGGCTATTTTGTAGTTGACCCTGTAATTTGTGCTCTACTACCCATAAATCTATTAACATTTTGGTCATATGAATCCAAAAGAAATGAAACAAGAAATCTAGTCTGCTTTAGTACACTAATAGTATTATTATAAGAGGGCATTGTACTTGTCTATAAGGGAAGTGCTTATGTTTTTTTCTGTTTGATTTTTTTCGTTGCTATGCTATTTTGCCTTTTTTTAATTTTGGGTATAACAACTGAATCTATTTTTGGTTAGGTATTGCTTTATTTTCCTTGTGAACAAATTTAAACTTTGAAATAAATTATTACAGATAAAGAAATGAAAAAGGCATCATGTTAATTTGGAAGAGCGAGGCTGGTTCCTCTTTTGTA
>NC_090876.1:29623021-29648021 GCF_036669935.1 Montipora foliosa
GATATTCGTAGGATTCAAGTTTAAGAGGTTATTATACCCCCTCCATCTTTCACATTGAGCTTTAGGATCAAGAATGGGTTTTCCACTTTCATCTCTTACAGTAGGTTACGCGACTATAAATCAAACGCTCTACGCGACGAGCCTTGCGACATATGAATTCAAGCAGAATGCGCGCGCAACATTAAACCTAAGGTTCAGCGGATCCTCCGCTAGACGCCATTTTGAATTTGTGATTGCTACAGTAACTTGACATTTATAAATACCATACCTTTTTAACCAATTCGTCGTCACTGATAGCGAGAAGCCGCAAGAAAACTTGCAGTAATTCAGCATTCTCAATCCACCGTCTATATAATCGCTAACCAAGCTTAACCGCTTCCCCTTATATGACTCTTCCCCTCCACACAAACTTAAAGAAGAATCCTTGATTCGACATTCGCCTTGGTTTTTTTAAAATATGTATATCATAAATATATTTTTTTCTGGAGAATTTCGTCGGAAAGCCTTAAATATATATGACACAAAGGGAGAAGAATACTACACTACAAATAATCATAAAAAACACCGTATTTACAATGCTGATAGATAGCAGACTTCCATTTATTATTGTGAATGTCAAGAGAGTAATTGCTTTGGGTCATCCGTGACTCTAATTTGTATGTATACTTCATTTTGTCGATCAAAAACGTCAGTGAAGGTTTTAAAGACAACACTGATAGATAATTTGTCTACCAAAAGGAAAATGATGTGATTGATTAGTTGAAGACTCTTTTCACAAATCCAAAAAATGTCTGCAGCGCTCATACAGTTTACATTTATAAATACCATACCTTTTTAACCAATTCGTCGTCACTGATAGCGAGAAGCCGCAAGAAAACTTGCAGTAATTCAGCATTCTCAATCCACCGTCTCTATAATCGCTAACCAAGCTTAACCGCTTCCTCTTATATGACTCTACCCCTCCACACAAACTTAAAGAAGAATCCTTGATTCGACATTCGCCTTGGTTTTTTTAAAATATGTATATCATAAATATATTTTTTTCTGGAGAATTTCGTCGGAAAGCCTTAAATATATATGAATTCAACACTGGAAAATCTTTGACACCGCAGCGGCACTTAAGTCGAGTGAGTAATATTTGGAGCGGGTCAACAATGTCAAAGGCTGCTGGGAGGTCCAAAAGTAAAAGAATGACACAAGTATTGTCGTCGATCGCTCTAAGTAGATCATCGTTAATTCGCTGTGTCCCTTCTTGTATGCTGACTGAAAGATTTCAAGCAGATTATTATCCTCCAGGTGGTCAGTGAGGAGTGAAGCTACTACCTTCTCGCGGGTTGCTTTGGACGCAAAGCGCAGATTTGACATAGGTCTGTAGTTTTAACAACCGTTGCGGAAAGTATTGCGACGCGACCAGCGTAAGGTGACAAAATGAATCCGAAACTGTCCCCATAACATGTTATAAGTCCAAGAGCGACAGCGGCGCTTTATTCATCGCAAATTTATTTTTTATTCGACTGGTCAGCTTTTCTAGTATTCCTTCGCAGCTTTTTGTCGCTTATTTCTTTCCCACTCGTTACTTCACTCCGACTGAAAACATAACTGGCAAAGGTGCGTAAAGCATCTCGGTAGACCGAGTATTCAAGGTGCTGTTACACTTTGCAATTTTTCGTGCAACTTGTCTCGCAACCCCATTTGTACAGACGTTGTCACAGTACGAAAAAAGTTGTTTTATTTTACACTGGGCAACATTTCATGCAACTTGTCTCGTTTCGATGATCACATGAGGTTAAAGGAACATTTTTATTGGCTGGTGCCGCAATCCGTTGTGACACAAGTTGCAGGACGGATGTTACACTGCGCAATGCTTAGAAATTCGTTGCAACCGTTGCGGAAAGTACAACTCAATTCTACTTTCAGTTCCGCAACGGTTTCTGCAACTGGTCTCGCAATGTTTTTGACCTTTGCAAGGTATGTTACATTGGGCAACGGTTCGTGCAACTTGTCTCGCAATGACGTTTCGAGACAAGTTGCACAAAAAATTGCTCAGTGTAACAGCGCCTTTAGACTCATCTACAATCGTTTAATTTTGTCTCTAGTTTTAATATCTGATCTGAAAGTACAGATGAGGTCAGTGAAAATGTTGACATTTTCTTGCTCAGGAATACTGTTTCAGATCATTCTAGTCGATTTTAGTGGGCAGTTTGGACTCCAACGCCGTCATCGGTGGAATCTTCCAATCACCTCAATACGGAAAGTGGTTTGGTTGCTCAGAGGCGGGGTTTTTTAGCTGACTGTTATATACAATTTTACATGTCAAGTTTGGCGTATTTATCAATTAATAATCTCGTAGTTTGAATCCCAAGAATCGAAAACGATTCCATTATTTGTAAAAAGAGCTTTTCAGTTTTTTATTGAATCAGGTGACACTGTGTTGGCCAATATCACAGCGCGTCCAAGAAACCTTATGATTTCTGCAAAACAGGAAGTTCTAAAATTGGACAGCTTTTATTAGAACTCACATAAAAGATTCTACAACCCTTTCAAAAGTTCTATCCACTGGCAAATGTAACTACTGAATGGCACCGTTCTCTTATCAGTTAAATTACGGGAATTAATTAGCTTGCGTTCTTTCCCGGGGGCGTTCCTCTAAGACAAGGGTTCCTGGAGATGTAGATCATCGCAATTATGAAGGTTACCTGAGCAGCTCTGAACGAATTAAAAGCCTGAAAAGTGTTCAAGCTTGCCGAACGGCCTGAATTCTTCAGTTTTTCCTTTCGTTACTGCTCAAGTACAGTTTCTAACTGCGATGATCTACATCTTAACTTGATTCTTTCCGCAGTTCAAATAGATGTCAATCCTCTCTTGCTTTTACTTTTACTTTTTTGCGTTTTTTTGTTGACGATGGTTTTCTGAAATCCTATACTTTGAACTCATCATACATTGCTCACAGTTCCCACTAATATTAATAACAAAAAACTTCTCGCTAATCTTCAAACTTGAGTAAAAGGTAAGTGAGTTACCCTGTTATTAGTCACCTCATTTCGATGACGAGTCGGCATACCACGTGACTCTCAGTTTGGCAGTTTGGAAACGTCGCGTGTGAATTACTTACCATTTTTAATTTTAAGTCTTAAAACATATTTAACCGCGAAGTTCGCTCCCGGAGCAATATGGCTCATAAAGCGGGGAATGGAGTATACGTGAGTACTTCAAGATTGCCATTGTGCTCATTTGCACTTCTCTTTTGGCTAGCCTGTTCCAGGTTCCCGGATAGTCGGGAAAACGAAAACAACTGCGTGAGAAAAACGAGTCATTTTTTCATAGGCAGTTGTTTCGTTTTCCCGACTATCTGGGAGCCTGGAACAGACTACTGGAAAGAAGCACGGGTAAGCATGCATTGCGGTCAAAGCGTTTGTGACGTAACAAAACTTCAGCCATCTTGTTTTACGTTCCTGTAGGTTATCCTCACCAAGGAAAGTGATTAAAAAGATGGCATTTTTCTCGAGTGACGAAGCAATTGAACAGGAAAACGTTCATTTAGGGGATGGATCTTTCGTCTGAAGGCCATTTTTGTTGAGATACACTTTTCAAGTGAAAAAACAAGGGTTTGATTTATTATTTTTCATATGAGTTGGTGGCTTCATGTATCCATCCAAGTTGTGTTTGACCAACAGCAAATTCGTGGAGTGTAGAATGAAATTATTGAGATTTTAACTACTGGTGATAGCTTTTGGGGGAAATAGTAATTGATACTGTGAAGTGCATCGCTGTCATTCTTTTACTTGGGAGGAAAATTGGAACAGGAAGTCAGTACATTAGCTTGGGTTTGTGGACGCTGTAATTATGAACTCAATGGCTTCTAGGACACAAAATCCACATGGGTTGCGCCAGATTAACTTGGATGAGATTTGGGATGACCTTAAGGAAGGAATTCAGCATGTTTACAAGCAACAAAGTATGTCGAGGCCTCGGCACATGGAACTTTACACGTATCCTTTGTCGAGTTTAGTTTAAGTACTATAGCTAGTGGCCTGGTTTGAATTTGTTGAGCTGTTAAACACAGCTGTGGAATGTTCAAGCATACTATAATCAAGAGAGAAAGTTCCATTGGTGAGAGAATTTTCAGTATGTGAATTTTTCGTTTGCAACTTTTCCATTCCCAGCATTAATTAATTTGGCTGTACACATTATTTTGTCAGTGGTGGTGCTGGTTGAGGTTCTCTGATCTTCTTTGATTTATATATTTCAAGAATTATTTTGTTTGGTTTTTGCAGAGGAACCACATCTGCTTTTCAGGCACCCTACCCTTAGTAACAACCATGGTTCTCCATAATTGCATGGTCAATTTTAACAAGTTAGGGAAAGAAAGTCAAAGTGCTATCAGTGTTTGACATACTATTGGACAAATTGCATTTAATTCAAAATCAGCCTAATCTCAAAGAGATATTCAAGGATTCTCCCTTGCTCTCTTATAGAAAAGGGAAATCACTTGTCAAAGCAAAACTCTAAAGGCTAATGGAACACCATGGACACACAGCAGGAGTTGTGTTGGTCTTTCAAACCCATTTTACACAAAATTGACATTTTTAAAAGCTTCCTTTGAGTTTTAATGGTCAACAGGTTTTTAGAAGGAGGGTAACCGAAAAAAAGCCATGGGGAACCAAAAAAACAAAACTGGTTGCCCAAAGAGCAAATTAGTAAGAAAGTAAGTGTCGAACACTGGCTATACATTGAATTAGTATATACCAAAACAGTGGATAGCGTTGAATGTGCATGCTGATTGGCTACTCAAACTCTGGATATCCATTACTATTCACCTCCAAGCAATATGCGCAGAATTTGCGTCCGAAAATATTGTAATCTTTGCAGAAAGAAATGAATTAAAATCATCTGTTTGTGCTATAATTTATAATATTTTCTCACTGTTTTAGTATATACTAAAACAACTATTCACCTCAGTGTTAGTAGCTACAATAGTGGTGGATATATACCGAGCTGTGAAGCAGCCTGGTAAATATCTACCACTAGCCACCTCCATTTCAGTGAATAGTTGCTAATTAATATCTTCAGTTAAGGACATCTCTGGCAATAACAGAGTGCAAATCTTCAACATTTGCACTGGGAAAGTGTGTCATGCAAACATAAAATGGCATTGTGATGTTGCTATGGCCACAATTTTGCTTCTGGATCTTGTCTCTGTTGGACTGATCTCCTAGACTTTGTTCAAGTAGGAGTGGTTGTCTCATCTTATCTGGGTGCACATTGAGATATTTTATGTAGAACAGAAAGGGCCTGTAGTCAAGAGGGTTGACATCATTGTATAATTTAAAATACTCATCCATATTCAATAGCAGTTTTGATCAATTGGATGAATTTCTCTAGACACGTGAGTAAGTTGTTATACCTAGTAATCCACCCAACAAACCTAAAAGCCTGGCAAGGGATTTGAATGTGGCCCCAGTGAGTGGGGTAAATAGCGGGATAAATAGATGAACAATGGAATGCAAATGAACATGAAGCATTACATAACGCCACTAGTGGCATTATATCTATAAACCTCTTTCATAATGGTGACCCATTAAAATATTCTTTTGTTTTAATGCTAAGAAGCCTTCTAGCCTCACTATGACAAGAAAATTTCAAAAGAATATATGTTTCAAATTAACATATATACAAAAGACTGTAAATGTGTCTCCATTTATGAAAGTGGTCTATAATGCTTCATGTTAATTTCAATTTCATGACTCCAATGACTGAATTTTAACTAAGTCGACCTTAAAGGAACATTGCTCTTGTGAATGGTCTTAGTTGTTCCTTGATATCTGCCACTCGGAGAAAACCTTAAATGCCACTTTGTTCCGTTCCCAGTAGCCTTTGGAAGGCAGTCTTCCCAATCTTTGGTGGCCTAAACTGTCAGTTTGGAATCATGTTATCGTTAGTTCAAGAGCCCTCAAAACACTAAACCGGAATTGTTTTATGCTTACCGGCC
This sequence comes from Montipora foliosa, assembly GCF_036669935.1. Classification (NCBI taxonomy): domain Eukaryota; kingdom Metazoa; phylum Cnidaria; class Anthozoa; order Scleractinia; family Acroporidae; genus Montipora; species Montipora foliosa. Next base: position 29,629,011 of record NC_090876.1, read on the forward strand.
AACATGTAGAGAATTTTTGTACATCGCTGAATTACATTTCTTTGATTCCCAGGTGAACTGAGTAACGCTTATGTAGGTAGGTAAAGTCTGTTACGAGCCTAGATAGCCCATCAAGCAGGCGCTTATTCCCGGTTCCTGTAGCATGAAGTGACTAGGAGTATTTCTACTCCCCCCTGGACGGGATGCCAGGATTGGTCAAAATGGCTACATGTATTGAAGATGGAAGAGTATTTTAAGCCATTTAAAACATGCGCAGCATGTGTTTTATATCTGATAAAACACTCCTGCTTAAAATAGCAGGGTTTGAGCTAGGATTTGATCAGTGCGGGGACAGTTTGTCCCCTTGGCTAAAACTGTAGGGGGCATTTTCATTTTTAGGGGGACAGTCAAATTTATTTTCAGTTTTCTTAGGTTCAAACATAGAAACAGGCAAGCTGACAAAAACATATTTTATTACCTGTTACTTGTAAAAAAAAAATTAATACAAACGAAAAAAAAGGTTAGTAAATGGTGTTAAGACTTTTTTTCTGTTCATATTTTAACCTAGAATCAATCACTATGCTTGCGTTATTTTTTCTCTGATTGGTTGAGCATGAGATTTGTGTGTTCAGTAGAGCGTGACTGGAAAAGTGACTTTAAAATGAACGTGAAATGCATTATAAAATTCCTCCCACAATCTGTGTTTCAGCTTGTAATTTTTGTACTGAACTGTATCTCTTGTTGTGTACTTCCTTTTGAGTTTTTTCTTCACATTTTGAAGGGGACAAATTGACCCCTTGGCCGTTTTTTTAACGGGCAACCTTCAATATCAGTGCGGTATTGGCGCAATGGCGCAGCCTGGCTCAAACCCTGTAAATAGTAAATAATATCCAATGTTAAATCTTCCTTGAAAGTCATTACTGAGCCAATTTTGAAAAGCATTGCTGATGCTCTGTTATTGTCATAGATATACTCTTGACTTTGATCCATTATACATTGTACAGTACAGAACCTCCCGTGACATCATCACTTTTTCACTTGAATAATGTAAAAGCATAAATATCTCTGTCTTGAAGTTTGAATTCCTTGACTGTGTTTAGCCATGTGTACAATTACTGTACAAGTGTCCATCAACAATCACAATCCAGAGTTCCAAAACAGAAAAAAGCTCCAAATCAAGGTGGTAAGTTCTGCCTAGAACTCTCAGAGCCCTCGGCTGTTAAATCCTGTTAACAATGGACAGGAAAACCAATATATTTTTGCTGACTACTGCCTTTATAAAAGCAGATGGGCACCTATGCCATCAGTCTGTAAGAGCGAGTGTCCACATTTTTTGCGTTTTTGAGACAACATGGCTGAGTGGTTGCATGTGCCTGCATGTGCAACCCAGTGCCAGAATTGGGTGCTGGGGTCATGAGTTGAATATTCACTGGATATGATGCTTTTTCTTCTTTTTTCTTGTTTTGTTATTTACAATGCAGAAATGCACAGAACAGGAGATGCAAAGCATGATATAATCCCATTGACACCTAAACCGGCTGTAACCGGCCACGCGCGATGACCCCTGAAATACCTAAACCGGCCAAAACCGGCCAAAACCGGCCGTACAAAATGGCGTCTTGATCGGAGTTGATCTTAGGCCTCTACCCAGTCTCCGTTAGGAAATCTAAATTTTTTGTTGTTATGGAGATTTAGTAGGATAATTGACCAATCATTTGCCGTGTTGTGAGCATATTTTGACAGCTGATAAGAGACCCCACAAGGGCTGGCTTTTTGCCCTTTCGATCGCGCGATCAAATTACGCGAAAACAACAGCCGATGCGCCAGATAGCGCACCGAACGATGGGGATATTCATGCTTTTTTTTTTCGGATTCGGAGGATCTAGGAATCTTTTTGGTTTTCCTGTAAGAGGAGGGGATATTAGAGACAAAAATTTTGATTTAGATGGCTTTAAAAGTGATTTATAATATTTCCTCACTGTTCAAAAATCAATTTTAAATGCAACAACACCATACCCTTGCAAAGCACCTGCATTTATTTTTGACTCCCGGGAGTGCAACTGAGGAAACAAAATTAATAATTATTGTTTCTGAGAAATATTTTGGAACAGCTCTATCCAAAGAAAAATTTGACGCTTTGATGCTCTCAGGGGAGCAATCTATGCAGCTCTGATTGGTTCTTCTGTAACCCACATGTGATTGTCATCTACTTAACATTTAGGGAAAGAAATGTGTCGCTCATTTCAGCAGACGTTCGTTTGCGTGACGAGGCTACTGGCCAACTTGTCCTGTGCATGGCCTTAAAGAACTTCTGCAGGACAGTTCTGTAATATAGTATTGGCCTGTAAGCAGAGCAATTTTTTGGAAATTTGGCTTGAATCTTTCAAAATAGCCAAGAGTTCAGGTGACTTTTTTTTCCTCAAAGGTAACAAGAACAACAGGAACTTTTACCCAAATTTTGTGTTTGGCTTGCAGCCATATCAGAATTTAAAAAAAAGAGAAAAGACAAGTGACCTTTTATAGAATTGGTAGCCCCTAAAGGAGCCGTTTAGTTAAATGCTTTCAACGGTTTACTGCCTTCTGCATCACTCATCTTCTTCGCTGTCCATCTCAAACTCGTTGTCTTCTTTGGCTTACACTTCCTGTGCCTCATGGTGTAGATATCGTCTGATTCAAAGTGTTTGAGATTCCTATGTCTTGAAAGATATCACCACTATCTCCTCTGGTATCTGTTTCCATGCCTCACTCGCCCATCAAAGGACAAGATTTGTTGATGGTGCCTCTTTCTTTCCAGTGCTAGTCTTCAATGTTCTCGGGTCACTGATCATCCATTTCAAGTACTTTCTATGGACTCTCTGCAAAGTTCTTTGACAAACTTGGGACTTGGTTTATAGCTGAGAGTTAAGGTGGCTCAAACCACTTCAGCACTTTCAAGAGACCCTGTTATTAGAAGGATTGACACTACAACACTTTATCAGATAACAGCAAAGCTATGGTACCATGTGAAACATCAATAATTATTGTTGAACAAGATGCGGTCATTTTTGAGACGTAACAAGTTATCATGGCAACAGGAAACCCTTGCAAAAACACCCTATATTTTGGCTTTAGTTGCTTATATCTGAAAAACAAGATCGGTGACCCCATTTTTTATTGCACAAAAGTAATCAGCAGACAACTCTCTGCAAGGTTAAAAAAATTTTGTGGAGCGGATTCAGAGCTACCTTAAATTTTTGAATTATTGAAGGTGGCTCTGAGTATGCTCCACATTATTTTTTTAAACTTTGCAGAAAGTTTCATTCAGGCACGCTGATTACATTTCAGAAATAAAAAATGGGGTCACCGAGTGCGTTTTTGAGATACAAGCTGCTAAAGCCAAAAGATGGGGTGTTTTTACTGGGCTTTCCTGTTGCCACAGTAGCTTTTTACATCACAGATATGACCAAATCTTTTTCAGCAATAATTGGTGTTTGATATGGCACCATAACATTGCTGTTAAGTGATAGTGTTCTAGTGCCAATATTATTCTTCTAATAAGGATGCTTCTTTCAAGTGTTGAAACTGGTTTGACCCAATTTAAGCAAATTTTTTCAAAGAAAGGTCTAGGCTGATAGCCGGGATTGGCTTGTATGCGAGTAATTACATATCATGTTACTTTATTTCATAACACATAGCAATTATTCATGTTTATTTTTGAGGGCATTAGTGTTGACTTTATCTTTCCGTAATTAAGGTGATTCCCTGGTTTTTGCATTGTTCAACCCTACTGCGCATAATTTCTGGCGTCGCTGACCCGCGCTTTAGCTTGCACACATTGAAAAAATGGCGGATTTTCACTGACGCTAAGCTTAATCTGTCAAGGAATGGCTAGTTTCTCCTGAACAAGCATGGGGACCCCTCTTTTTAATGGTGTTATGTACTTGTAATAGGTACACAGAAAATATATTTGAAGGAGAAAGAAAGTTGGATGGTAGAAGTTGTAGTATTAATTTTATATATAAATGATGTGAAAACTGCATTTGGAGCCAGACATTCAATCAAGACATCAAGTTTTCAATGCTTCTCATGTAATTTGGTAAAAAGACTTAAAATAAAGGGCTTGCAGCACAATAACAAGCACGGTGATCCCATCTTCTTACTGCATTTTTTATTATCTTGTTCATGAATATCAATTGTGCCAAGTTTGACAGAAATCTGGATAGTACGTCATTTTCTAGGAAATTACTACAGTAGTATAATTATCTGAAATTGTGTTTTATTGTTTTTACTGAATGAAAATAGAAAATGATTGGGTATTTTTGTTCTCATTATGATCACAATCATTTATATCAGTCATTTTTGTATTAAAGGATTTTTGCTTTTGTCTGGTGTTGCAGGAGCTCAGTTTGTTGGTCATGAATTGTACAAAAGACTTAAAGACTTCCTTAAGAATTACCTCACTGGAATGCAGAAGGTACAGGAGTGAAAAAATGCAGCATTGAGGGCATTGGTGCAGACTTGGCTTCACCTTGATTTAAGCTTCAGTACCAATTTCTGTACCCTATTTTTATATACAAATGTCAGTTTTGTTATGAACTAAAATAGAAGGGGGTTTCCTTGTTTTTTTAAGCTTCTGTGGCCATAACTGGAAAAGAAGGCCAAAAATTAGAAATTTGTACAAGTTAACCTATCGACATCCAAACCGGCTGAAACCGGCCAGACTTAGTATTTTACTCTGTCTAACGCCAGACGATTTTACTCGTCAATGGGGAACCCCTGGGAGTCAATGGGTTAATCACTCACTGAAAAACTGTCTCCATTAATTTGCCTCTTGAAAAACTACATTGTATTTTGTTTATTTTTAAAGGATGGTTCTGATCTCATGGATGAGTCAGTATTGAAGTTCTACACTCAGCGTTGGGAGGATTATAGATTTTCAAGCAAAGTATTGAATGGAGTATGTGCATATTTGAATCGACATTGGGTTCGACGAGAGTGTGATGAAGGAAGGAAAGGCATTTATGAAATTTATTCGGTGAGATGTTGATTTTTGTTTCCTCCCATGATACCAAAACGATTCTAAGCTGAATTGATGGTGAAAATTTGCACTTCTTAGGTATTAATTTTTCATCCTTCTCTAGGGAACATGGACTACTCCATGTTTTGCCTTTCAGTCAAATAAATTGACTGAAATAATATTGTGATCCCTTTCTTTATTTCTCATTGTCTGCTACATGTATCGCATCATGTATACAGGGTTACGTATGCATCTCGAACACCCTTGAATGTTTAGAGTACATTTTCAAGGCCTTCAAAGTCCTTTAAAATCTCTACTCTTCATTCCTGGTCGTTGAAAGTCCTTGACTTTTTTCTCACCGGTCGAGAATGGTTACCATGCCGTAGCATTATTTTCATCCATGTACGTTATGGAAAATGAGCAAGAATTGCACTGTCACGTAAATAAAGAAGAGATCCTTGAAATTTTAAAATTTGGCCATTGAAAGTCCTTGAATTTTTGGTCTGAAAACGTGTATGAAACCCTGTCAGTATATAGTAACACTATGTGAATAACATGCATTTTTCAATATTTGTTCTACTCCAAAAACATCATCAGTGAATAGTGTCCGTCCTACTTAAAGGGGCACTGTCATGCTAAATTTGCTGTTTTTTGGTCAAAACTGAGTAAAAATCTAAATTAGTACTTATGCTCACACATACAACATTCCTGACAACCCACTGACAAGATATGAAATATACTTTTTGCACAATGACTGTGCTATTTGTGTTAAACAACATCATCGCTCTTTGGAGGTTGGGTGCCCGAAACATCCTGGAGCTTCCACTATTGGCAGCCAGCTCCAAGATGGAGACTGCACCGATGGCTGGCAAGACCTGACAACCCAGCCATGAGCCCCCACGCCCCCGAGAAGAATGGGCACCCATCACACTGATACACAGTGGAAAGCAGAGGGTGGGGAGGGAGGGAACAAAAACCGCTAAACGCTCAACACACAATGCTGCTACTTCCCGCCACACTGATAAATGAGCGATACAGCCCAAAGCACGAGGTATTCCACGCATGCGCCAGTACACTACAACCACTGACCTGCAGTCGCTCTTAGTTGTTTACTTTAATTCTTGGCGACTTTCTGCAGACATGCACCATCTCCAAACTTGAAAAAACTGGCCATTTTGTTCAAATTTTGATCCATTTCCATCCTCTTCATCCATGGGTGCAAAATTTAATAACAAAGAATAGCTTCAGTCCACTTCAATGGTTCTTGGTAACAAAACTGCACCATAATTTTTTTGGTCTTGATTGATGCAAAGACGTATTTTAGTGTTTTGAACATAAATTTGGTTTTATCAATGGAGTTGCTAATGTACGTGTAAATTGACTACCACCGTTTCTTTAGAAACTATCCCCTTCATTCATTTAGTGTTTTGAAGTTTGACTGAAATAGAGTGACACTGCCTCTTTAAGCTCATATGTATACGGTACCTGTGAATTTTAATATGTTTTATTTTGATGTCATTTTTGTAGCTAGCCTTAGTTACCTGGAGAGAGAATCTTTTCCGACCACTAAACAGACAGGTGATAGAAATTATTTTGTTTCATACCATAAAAGCTGCCAACTCATAGATACCAGTACATCTCATGCATTTACTGTAATAAGTGTAACCCATTGACTCGTCAGGTGTCCAGCACACCTCCAGTTGACAGATGAAATTGTCTGGCAGTAGACAAAATCTGTCAAGTCTCTCTCACTCCCAGGAGTCATTGGGTTAATGATTAGAGAAGCAATTTGAGTTTTTTGCTTGGTAACAGAGGATTTTCATTTTGAATTCGTGAAAGGGTAATTTTTAAGGTTAAGCTGAGTTGTGTTTGATATGTTGGTTGTGATAAAGGGCTGCTTTTATGAAGTACAGAATTTATAAAAGTCATAATATTATTTGAATGCAGAGAGAATTTACAGTCTTCAAATGATCATCACAGTGATGAGCACTACTTTAGTAGCAAAATGGAAGCCTTGAATGGGATTTGGACCTGTAGTATAACATGTGTTACCAGCGTAGTGTTCTACCAGTGTTCTATCAAGTCAACTAGAAGAAGGAAGATGAATACATAATTATGAAGTACAGATACATGAATAAAATATTTATTATTGGACTTTCATACAATTAAATATTATATAATTATTTCCAATGTACATGTATCCATCCTCTATATGGTTATTATGAACTCACAATGTGACCAGCTCCCAATTGGCTTGATAGCAATTGGCATTGGTAGAGGTTTGCAGTGGTAATGCAGAGGTTATTGGTGATAATCAATTCAAAACTTAACTTTATTCTGTTTTTGTATGCATCAAAATCACAGCAATTTCATCCTTTTGATCTTTTGATGTTTTGGGCCATGTCAGGTTACAAATGCAGTGCTTCGGTTAATTGAAAGAGAAAGAAATGGCGAAACAATTAACACCAGACTTGTGAGTGGTGTTATCCAGTGTTATGGTGGGTGTTACAACTTTAAGTCTGTCCATTCATGTTATTCATATGGATGAATATTTAGGACCCAGTGGTCCCGTAATTATGTCCAGCTCTGACTACCAATTGGAGTGTGACTTGTGGAACTTGTTAGTGCTTTTGGTCAAAAATTTGTCTAAGTACAAGTGTGTTTGTGTATTTTCTGTATAGTGTTAGTACATATGTACACAGGTACACAATGATGTTCAGGTACAGGTACATAATTATTACCAATCTCTTGACCAAGCAAGCATGCAGTAAATTTTTTAGAACTTTTTAATGTTTTTTCAAATTATGATGTTTTGCCTCATGAAAGGTGGGATAAATTTTCATAGTATCGTTAATATATAGATTTAGCCAAGCTTAAAAGCAGAGCTCCCTGGTTATTTATTCTTACTGCCTGTAGGGTTAGTGAAAATAAAAGGTTTTCGAATTGTCCACGTTTTGGTGTTTCCGGTTATTTCAGTATTCTGTTTTGTTGTTCTTGTTCTCTTTCTCTTTCTCTTTCTCTCTTCTTTCGTTTCTGTTCACGTCATAGGTCCTCCAGGCATTATGCAACCTTATCATCAGGGCTTCTAAAGATATTCCAAAAATTGCAATACAGAGGAAAAAAGCAGCTCTTAACAAATTAAGAATGAACATGCAGCTTTAAGTTTGTGTACCTTGTTTTGACAGCTGTCAATTGACCATAACATGGATGTCCAACATTAAAGATGTATTCTTTAAACTAGTGTGATACTGGTCACATTGGTAGACTTATGGACGGTTGATGGTGTCATAGCTATAAAACATTGATGGGTTACCATAATTATTTTCTTAACTATGGTGCTCCGAATGCTTGCCTTTGGCGCTTGGAGCTCCGCTGTGAATAATGATTATTAATTTTACATCAATTAATTTTACATCCCAGGTGTCTAACTTGCTGTCTTTTGTCCACAGTTGAACTGGGTCTGAATGAAGAGGATCCCTCAACAAAAGGCCCCACCCTTAATGTCTATAAATCATCTTTTGAGTCGGTGTTTTTAGATGATACAGAAAGATTTTATACCACAGAGAGTACAGAATTTCTTAGAGAAAACCCTGTTACAGAGTATATGAAAAAGGTACAGTTGTGTGGTTCTTTTCCTAAACCCTAGCCCTAACCCTAACCCTAACATTCGTTTGTCAAATGTTAGACAATTTTTTTGATTCTGCATTATCTGCTGTAAATGTCCGGGTAATGTATGACATTCTATACCAAAAAGAAGGCTGCTTTTCTTTCACTCAGTTTCATTTTATCTTGCATCATGATGTACATCTACATCTAGTATTATGGAAGATCTGATTAAAAATGTATGTGTTGGGGTTCAGGGATGGCGCAGTGGTGAGAGCACTTTCCTCCCACCAATGTGGCCCGGTTGCGATTCCAGGCTCAGCGTCATAATGTGGGTTGAGTTTGTTGCTTCTCTACTCAGCACCGGGAGGTTTTTCTCCGGGTACATGTACTCCGTTTTTGCCCTCTCCTGCCTCCTCCTCTCCTCGGGGTGTAGGGATGGCGCAGTGGTGAGAGCACTCGCCTCCCACCAATGTGGCCCGGGTTCGATTCCCAGACTTGGCGTCATATGTGGGTTGAGTTTGTTGGTTCTCTACTCTGCACTGAAAGGTTTTCTCCAGGTACTCCGGTTTCCTCTCTCCTTAAAAAGCAACATTTGACTTGATTTGCGTTGATTGTTAATATCACTTTACAGTGTCCCCAATTTGTGCTCCACCGCTAAATCGACTAGACACTTAAATAAAGTTCCTTTCCTTTTTCCTTTTCCTTTCCTCCAATACCAATATGATTTGATATGTATTAACCTGATTTGGTTTTGTTTTTGCATAACCCCACAAGCTGTTCAGCTTTAAACATCATCATGTGAAAATAAAGTTCTGTTAGTTCTATGTTTCCTGAAAAATAAGATGTCTGATCATTTGTTTAACTTCAAACCATTAAAGATCCAATTGAGCTACTCTTGGGCACTTAGTGTTACATCAGTCTTAACTTATGACAATAATATCTGATTATTTCATGAAACATTTTAGGCTGAAGCTCGTCTGTTAGAAGAGCAAAGAAGAGTCCAGGTCTACTTACATGAAAGTACACAAGATGAGGTCAGAAATTGATTGACTTTGTACACAACTTGATGTTGTATTTAATATTTTTTGCATGTACATGTATTTCAGTGTTTCAGCCAGAGAATTCGACTTTCAAGAGGGCCAAATTAATGACCCCTGGGGACCTTTTCTAGGGGCCTGGTTTTTAGGAAAGGGGCCTAGAAATCTGCAGAAGGAAAATGCATCAGGGTACGGGGGAAAATAAAGTGGTTTATTTGGTAACTTATAGGCATAAATGTTGGATATAGGATCCACAATGAAATTTTAACCATACATTGTCCACTGTTTTTTTGCTTTTTGAGAAACAATTTGACAGACCTTGGTGTTGTAGAAAATTGTCTTCTCCGATACATCAGCATGAATATCAATGAACACTAAATCCATGCTACAGCATTAAGTCAAGGCTACATGTACCTATATAGTGTCCAGGCTACTCACAGTTGTGATGCTCATTATTCAACTGAATATTCGAATGTGTATCATTTGTGGTCTACTTTTTGGCAGTGTTCTGTACTAAAAACTGCTTTTGAATTAAATGTGTAAAAAGGGGTCGCTTTTACGATACTACACCTGTGTTAACCCTGCACAGAAAGGACCAAATCAGCACTTTTTTCATTTTTGTGTGGGCCATGTCTGATTGCAATGTGGGATTCCCACAATGTGATGATCTGGCAGAAACACAGGTATTTCTTTGGTGGACACAAGTCAGACATGCTATATGTATAGCCTGGAGGACTCTAAAGATTTAGTGACCTTTAAAGGAACCAGCATGTTGAGTATAATAAAAATTATATTGTTAAGAGAGTTAAAAAGAGGTTGTATGCCTTAAGATTACTTAGGAAGTCAGGGATTCCGCATACTGACCTACAGTACAGATAAACATGTACTGTGCTCTAGTTAGATCAGTTGTAGAATATGAATCACCTGTGTGGGCAGCCCTTGGCCTGTCCAATCTGATTGAGTCTGTTCAGAGGAGGGCAATGAAGATCATTTTCCCAGGTATTGATTATTGGGAAGTCTTAACTCTTTCTGCCCTCCCTACCTTAAAGTCAGCGTAGTGATCTAGCCTGCACAAGGTTTGTCAATGAACTTGCCATTACTGAACCTTTTGGGTCTCTCTTCTTGGATAAAACTGTATGTGATGGTTATATTTTTTGTTTGGGTGATCGCATCTGGCTTGAGAGACCAAGAGGTTGTCTGCATTCTGTACCAATAAATTCTGCACTCTAAAAGGCAACCCTTAGGGTGGGTGTAATTGCTTATTGGAGTTGATGGTAATAATTACTATTGAAAATTGATCTCATATTTCTACACGTACCTATGCCATTGTACAGCTGTATATCCTCGACTGGAATTATGTAGTGGTATGGGTGGTATTTGATATTGAATATTAAAAAAAAAATAGTAGTTTATTTTAATTACATGTAGTATTCTTTAGAGTAGTCTTGTTTGTCTGACCCTCATGTCAATTGAGATTTATGATCTGCCATAGTGTGAGTAAACATATGTATCTACAGTATCTACACTCATGAGGAAAGTGTTGAGCAAATGTGTCCTGGAAGGAAATGCTTTATTTTCCATAATTAAACCTTGTAAGTGGTTGTTTCTCATTCAGAAGGGTTTGATTAAACTTGAAAGCACTGCAATCAAATTGACTTAAAGTGCTGCTACATGTATGACCATAAAATCAACTCTCCTTTTTCTTTGGATTTCAAAACTATTTTAACTAAGATTAAGTGGCCCAACTTTCAAACCTTGATTTAGAAGAGACATGTTAATTGTCACAGTGACTGGAATTTTCCTGGTCTTCCATTACTAACTTTAAAATTTTGCGAGAGCTGGATCACAGAGAAAATGATGTCAAAGACTCAATAGTTTAAGAATGCAACGTGGGTGTATGTGCTTGAATTAATATGCAGCACATGAGTTTCAGGCCTTCAGACTTTAGAACTTGTGTTTTGCATATACAGTGTATAATAGTAGCACTTAAATGCATGTCCCAAAGACTGTAAGGTCATGACTAATAAAGTACATTTTATTGCTGGGAAGTGACTTTATTAGTTACATGTAGTTAAATATACAGTTAATGAAAAGAATTACAGTTTGACCGTTGACTTGCTTCTGGGAAGAAATCTCAGTGTTTTATATTCTGGAGGGGATATTTTTATTTTGTCAAGTCTAGGTGACACACCAGTATTTATAGTATAAACTTATCAGTATACTATAATGGCTTGAGTTACGCTTACTCTATATCTTTTTTGTCATGGCAAGTAAAGGTATGGACATTAGACACCTGCATAATTAATTTTGTCGTTCTTAACGTACATTTTATTATGAACTTAACTGATAAGGGGCTGCCTGTACTTGTCAGACTGAACATTGTACAGTGAATCATGTAGCACTGGTTTGACATATTGGTTACTATTTTTATTTGCAGCTTGCCAGAAAGTGTGAACATGTTTTGATTGAAAAACACCTGGACATCTTCTATGCAGAATTTCAGAACCTCCTAGATGACGATAAGAATGAAGGTCAGTTGCTTCTGATGTTCTCTACCCAGGGGAGGGGAGGGAGGGGGCAATCTGGGCATGGCCCAGGTTGGTCTCCAAGGTTGGTCTCTCCTTGAAGACCAATCTGGGCATGTCCCGGGCTTTTTTTTTTTTGACCCCTAAAGTAAATATACACTTTCATAGTTATTTTTTGCACGCAACCCTAAAGGCTACATATGATGGCGTTTTGCCTAGAACACCTTAAGTTAGATGATGGACATCCCTCCCCTTTTTATATGGGGACACATCTCTTTTGCAATATTCAGTAGTAAATGGTATGCTTCGTGGAATTAAATGCTTACCCTTTTGCTGATTTGGTTTTACCTCTAGATCTTGGTCGCATGTACAATTTGGTTGCCAGGATACCTGATGGACTTGGGCAACTTCGAACCCTGCTGGAAAACCACATTACCAATCAGGGACTGAATGCGTTAGAAAAATGCGGGGATCAGGCTTTCAATGTGAGTTAGGATTTTTCCATGGAAGGTCATTATAGCCGTAGGTACTACCAAGCCCAGTACTGGGTTATTTCAGTAAGTGCACAATGTTAAGGTTGTGTGATGGAACATGATCCAAAAGTTATTGCATTCCAACAAATGAGGAACACATCCTCTTATTGTATTGCTCAAGGGTGACATACAATTTTACGCTTTGGTGGCCATCATGGTGTGGCATACCATTCATGTTGATTCTGCGGTAGGGCCTTGTCAGTGACCATATGATCGCACACATTATTTCTTTTCTTTAAGCACTGGGGTAATACCGGTAGGTATGACTGATGCTTCTTATCGAAGCACCTGTGTTTCTCAGCATTGGCCTCAGAAAACGAAACATGTTCATTACAGGTAGTTTAAATACCACTCCTGAGTTTTCTTCATTTTACAATACAAATTTAATAACAGAGGTTGTGGTTGCCATTATTTTGAGCCTCTTGCAGTGTTGAAGGTTTTGCATTTGTACTGCCAGGTGATTTTATGACAATCCATATCAAGCATGAAAGTAGTTGCTGGTAATTTGTGAAGACCTCTATCATAGTACTGCATTGCTTCTAAATTATGAAATACCATTGTTGCACAGGACCCCAAGGTATATGTGGAAATGATACTTGAAGTTCATCACAAGTACAATGCACTAGTACTGACAGCATTTAGCAATGATGCAGGTTTTGTGGCAGCTCTTGACAAGGTACAGTGTACATTAACTAATCTCTGAAATCACAATGATAAATCGTCTAGTTTTTAAGTGCTGATTTGAAGTAAGAAAAATTGACTAGTACATCTTAAATGTAGGGAATCTATCACTTGCATGTTCATAATTTATCTTCTGTAGGTCTAGCACATGAAACATTTGCTAAATTATCATTTTTGATTCAGTGTGTACTGTATGTGTACTGTATGTTCAGCCAACGGCATGTACATGCTTTCAGTGACAAGAAACCTGTTCTATTACACAAACAACCATGATCATTGGAGCCTTGAACAAATGTTCACTTTTCTTCTCAACCACAATTAGAATGCAAAGCAAATCAAATCAATTTTGCTGTGGTACAGTATTACTGGCAAAGTTGTTTGCACTGAGGTCTAATAATAAAATGTTTTGAATTGTGATTTAATTTGACTTTGGTCAAGGCTTTATCCCTATTCTCTGTTAGGGCCGATTTACACGGTACGATTTTGTCGCATGCGGCTACGGCTTACGACAGGCCCACGACATGATTTACGATTGTTGTGTACATCAGAAAAAATGTCGTAGCATTTTAAAACATGTTTTAAAACGCTGCGACAATTGTAAGTCATGTCGTAGGCCTGTCGTGAGCCTGTCACATGCGACAAAATTGTATCGTGTAAATCGGCCCTTAGTTAGTATTTTGTGTCCCATATTAGTCCCCTGTGGCACTAGAATGACGAGACACTCTATAAAATTTATGTAAGGTGTATGGCTTGCTATTGCCACCCTGTATGTTTTTCTCACTCTCTTTTGCATTTTCACAGGCCTGCGGCAAGTTTATAAATAACAATTTTGTCACTAAACAAGCTCAGAGTTCTTCCAAGTCACCTGAACTGCTGGCAAGATACTGTGATTCCTTGCTAAAGAAAAGGTCTGTCATTAGAAGTAGTTTTGTGATAAATAAGATGTTATGTTGGAAGATTATTATGGATGTGAAAAATACTTATGCTTTAAAATGTCAACTGTCCCTTAATTGCTATAATTGTAGTTATGTTTTGGACAAGTGAAGCATTGTGGAGACCCTGACAGGGTAAATTCCCATAAGCAACATGGCCCAAAAAGTAGCGACAGCACATAAAATGAAATTCTGACAAAAGACATCCCTTCCCAGCAAAATTCCGACAATGACGTCAAGACCGAGAATGAGCCGATTAAACCCCGATATGAGTGATTTTAGGGGCCTCATTGTGACTAATAGGTACCTGTGTCGAAATTTAAAATTGCATCTTAAATAAAGGAATTGCAAAATCCAAATCTTTATACCATTGCATTTGGAAATGTGTAAGGCTCTGTCACTTGTTGTAAAAATAATGAATTGATTGTCAGAAAACAGTTCTGTAAACAGGGCCAAAATATAATAGCCTGTGAGCAAGCTCGCTTGGGGGTGAAAAATGTGTTCTCTCCATTTTTCACCCCATTTTTCACCCCCAGAGAGAGCTTAAATAAATGAAATGATAATATACTTTTTAGAATGTTATTCCATAAAAAAAAAAATGTTATCATCTCATATCATGGCAAAGACCTTCATTAACACTGAAACAGTCTATGTTGGTGGAGAACACATATACAACTTATTGATTAAAATAATAATTATTAGTAGATTGAATGTATTAATTGATTGAAAGCTTTAATTGTTTACAGTTCAAAGAATCCAGAAGAGGCTGAACTAGAAGACATTCTTAATTCAGTGGTAATTCTACTTGAAATATTTCTGAATCAGTGGTTTCACATTTGAGTTGTATTATTGTCCTTAAAAGGAATGGTCCTTAAGAGGGAATTTGTTTGGTGGGTAACAAAGCAACCAAAGACCAGAGTACTTGTTGAATTTGTATGATAGCAGTATTATTGTTGGAAGTACGATGGTACGTTTAATGACTATGTTGTGGCTCAATTTTTTTTACTGGTTCAAAGTTCTTCAAACCACTTCAACTTCAAGGCTGCTGCCTAAGAAAATTTTCTGGGAGCCCTTCAGGCTTCCAACATTAAAAGTTAGTAGCCCGAGTCATTTTTTTCAAGAACCCAGAATTAATTCCAGCTGGGATCAAATTTGCAAGAAATGAGTGAAGAATGAATCAAGTAAGGCGCCCGTTGGGCAACTTGTTCAGAAATTTGGTCGCCCGCTCTCGCAAATAAGGCACCTCAGGCGACCTTGTGACCATTAGGCAGCAGCCTTGAACTTGATTTCTCTTTGGTTCAGATTATGATAGTGAATAATTGACAAAGCAAAATCAAAATTGGACTGTTTGAAACATTTGAAACAAAGAAAAACTTTGAACCACAACTTTTTATGCATGTACATACACAGTCAATGAACAAAGGATTTTCACAAGAGATGCTACCAGGTGCTACCAGTGTGTTCCAAGTTCATATCCTCGACATGATAATTGGGACCTTTAGATACGAGGACGAGAGCGAAAACGAGATTTGGCTACTGGTTTTAACGAAAGATTATAACCCGGTCGATTATTCTTACCCCTTTTTCACCCCTAAGAGGTACTAAATTATAGGTTTTAATTGGACAAAATTGCAAAATAGTTAATTTTCAAATATCTTCTGTCACAATTTTTCGGCTCAATACCCTAAGAGGTACCAAAACCGCTATTTTAACCCCTAAACGGTACGACGAGGACCCCCGTCCTTTTTATATGGAAGTTCCCCAACCCCCGGGTTAATCTTACTCTTTGTTAGCAGCATAGGTTCCTCAGATTTTCTTATTGCTGGTAACTGAGCCTTTTCCTGATCGAAAAATGCCGCAACCACTACCGTGTTGGTGACTTGTTTTGGTGCGACGACCTTTTTGCAAAACCTCGTACTAAAATGACGACGGTATCACGTTTTCCTGCCAAAATGACGCTGGTTTGCGTGAGCTCGCTGTTGTTCTATGAGAAAATCTCGTACTCGTAGTCGTTCTCGTCCTAGAATCTTTAATATGAATAATTAGTATGTGTAATGAAATGGCGACGAGTGAAATTAGGAAATAATTTCACTTGCGTTTTGTCAAAATTCTGATAATTTCCCTCGCCTAAAGGCTCGGGAAATTATCAGAATTTTGACAAAACGCGAGTGAAATTATTTCCTAATTTCACTCGTCGCCATTTGATTACACATACTAATTATTCACGCCTAAAGGCTCGGGAAATTATCAGAATTTTGACAAAACGCAAGTGAAATTATTTCCTAATTTCACGAGAAAACCATTTGATTACCTTTTAATGTCGTGGGTGACAAATTACGCTCACAACCGTAATTCCAAAATCGCTCGAGTACTTTATCCAACTGCTCGGGAAGAATCATCTCCAGGTTTTTCTCAAGGGTATTTTCGTCACACCACTTCTCAAAAACTCTCACCCAGTTAATTGTGCTCTTTCACGTATTTAAATTTTCTGTCGCTTCTTTTAATTTCGTCACTTCTTTAATGGTCACTGTCTTAAATCTAGACGCCATCTTGGCTCTGATCGAGATACAAGAGATGTTACCATGGCAATTTTGTAATATGGAAGTTCCCCAACCCCCGGGTTAATCTTACTCTTTGTTAGCAGCATAGGTTCCTCAGATTTTCTTATTGCTGGTAACTGAGCCTTTTCCTGATCGAAAAATGCCGCAACCACTACCGTGTTGGTGACTTGTTTTGGTGCGACGACCTTTTTGCAAAACCTCGTACTAAAATGACGACGGTATCACGTTTTCCTGCCAAAATGACGCTGGTTTGCGTGAGCTCGCTGTTGTTCTATGAGAAAATCTCGTACTCGTAGTCGTTCTCGTCCTAGAATCTTTAATATGAATAATTAGTATGTGTAATGAAATGGCGACGAGTGAAATTAGGAAATAATTTCACTTGCGTTTTGTCAAAATTCTGATAATTTCCCTCGCCTAAAGGCTCGGGAAATTATCAGAATTTTGACAAAACGCGAGTGAAATTATTTCCTAATTTCACTCGTCGCCATTTGATTACACATACTAATTATTCACGCCTAAAGGCTCGGGAAATTATCAGAATTTTGACAAAACGCAAGTGAAATTATTTCCTAATTTCACGAGAAAACCATTTGATTACCTTTTAATGTCGTGGGTGACAAATTACGCTCACAACCGTAATTCCAAAATCGCTCGAGTACTTTATCCAACTGCTCGGGAAGAATCATCTCCAGGTTTTTCTCAAGGGTATTTTCGTCACACCACTTCTCAAAAACTCTCACCCAGTTAATTGTGCTCTTTCACGTATTTAAATTTTCTGTCGCTTCTTTTAATTTCGTCACTTCTTTAATGGTCACTGTCTTAAATCTAGACGCCATCTTGGCTCTGATCGAGATACAAGAGATGTTACCATGGCAATTTTGTAATATGGAAGTTCCCCAACCCCCGGGTTAATCTTACTCTTTGTTAGCAGCATAGGTTCCTCAGATTTTCTTATTGCTGGTAACTGAGCCTTTTCCTGATCGAAAAATGCCGCAACCACTACCGTGTTGGTGACTTGTTTTGGTGCGACGACCTTTTTGCAAAACCTCGTACTAAAATGACGACGGTATCACGTTTTCCTGCCAAAATGACGCTGGTTTGCGTGAGCTCGCTGTTGTTCTATGAGAAAATCTCGTACTCGTAGTCGTTCTCGTCCTAGAATCTTTAATATGAATAATTAGTATGTGTAATGAAATGGCGACGAGTGAAATTAGGAAATAATTTCACTTGCGTTTTGTCAAAATTCTGATAATTTCCCTCGCCTAAAGGCTCGGGAAATTATCAGAATTTTGACAAAACGCGAGTGAAATTATTTCCTAATTTCACTCGTCGCCATTTGATTACACATACTAATTATTCACGCCTAAAGGCTCGGGAAATTATCAGAATTTTGACAAAACGCAAGTGAAATTATTTCCTAATTTCACGAGAAAACCATTTGATTACCTTTTAATGTCGTGGGTGACAAATTACGCTCACAACCGTAATTCCAAAATCGCTCGAGTACTTTATCCAACTGCTCGGGAAGAATCATCTCCAGGTTTTTCTCAAGGGTATTTTCGTCACACCACTTCTCAAAAACTCTCACCCAGTTAATTGTGCTCTTTCACGTATTTAAATTTTCTGTCGCTTCTTTTAATTTCGTCACTTCTTTAATGGTCACTGTCTTAAATCTAGACGCCATCTTGGCTCTGATCGAGATACAAGAGATGTTACCATGGCAATTTTGTAATTTCACATGTGAAATTATAAATAAACGCTGAAATTTCGCGCCTAAATTAAGGAGTAATTTGTCACCCATGATAGAGCGAGTTTCAATTGAGTGTCGTAAAACCAAAGTAATTACTTTGGCCAATCAAAAAGGACTGAGACAATCCGGCAAACCAATCAAAACTCGAAGTAATTACACGTAGCCGACACAAAGCGCGGGAAAATGTGCACGCGTGAGCCACGATTGGTTTTGGTTTCACTTCTGATTGGATGAAAAAATGGCGCGAGAACTTTGAACCAATCACTGAGTGAAGTAATCATAAACCAAAGTAATTATCTAATTACTTTCGACACTCAAATGAAAACCGCTCTATTATGTATGGTATTGCTGTATGTGTTGAGTGTTTCGGTTCTCTACTTTGCTCTTAGAGGTTTTTCTTTGGGTACCCTA
>NC_090876.1:29655521-29690521 GCF_036669935.1 Montipora foliosa
ACTCTGAAGAGGGTCATGGATACCTCAGATCGCTCGTAGAAGAATCAGAAAAAGGAAATGGTATATCTATCATGGATATCGCAAAAGAGTTTCCCTGTATATACAATCGTGCCTGTGCCTGCAAAGGGCAAGAACAGATATAATTTGAGCGCACGGCGGCAAAAGCTCGTGTTGATCCATGTTGCTGTTGCACCACGTTTCATGTTTTCCCGTGCATATCGGGAGTATCTGAGGCAGATGTCTGGCGTTTTTTTTGTTTTCCGATCTCTGGGCAAAATCTGGGACGGTCGGGAAGTACCCTGAACGTTCATCAATTAGCCAATTTCTCGTTGGTATACCCGGTAAAAAATGTGCAAAACTTCATTCTTATTTTATTGAAGTTCTCATGCAAGTAAAGCTGTGTCGTGGGTGTATACAAAGGTTGATTATCTGCTGCTGTCCTGTCATTTTCTTACAGCAAGCGTGTGGGTTTGAGTACACCTCCAAACTGCAAAGAATGTTCCAAGACATCGGTGTTAGCAAAGATCTTAATGACAAATTCAAGACTCATCTAGCAAACACAGATGCCTTAGATTGTAAGTTTTTTACTTTGAACTGATTGAGAATTACATGAAAGATATTAAGCATCATCATCACCTGGGAACTCGGAAAAATTCGAGCCCCAGATGGGATTTGAAGCGACGACCCTCCGTTATCTAGTATGGATGCGTTAACCACTGAGCTACTGGAAACTCTGTGGTGAGCAAGGGTGAAATGTGGCTATTTACTACGACTGCATCACGGGGTCACATGGTCTAATTTTAACCAAGAATGACTCTTAACTTCATCGCGCAGTCACATTAAGGCATATCGGCGATAACACCTCGCTAACTGCATTACGCAGCCACATTACGGCATATCAGAGATGCAACCAACCAACCACCCAAGCGAGTAATGTGAGAAATAGGCCACTTCGGAATATACCATAATACTCTTTGTTTTTTGCCGCCCACATTTTGCATAAGCATTGTTTCCAGTTTCTCTTGGGACTTACAATGGTCCCAAAAGAAAACAAAAACAATGCTTATTCAAAATTTTGGGGAGACAAACAACGAGTATTATGGTATTTTTCGAAGTGGCGTATGTATTTCTCACATTGAATTGCGGCAAGCAAAATCAATTCAATGTTTTCGAAATGGTTGTCGCGATTTCTTCGTCTGAAACGACTAAAAACACACACGGCATCTACGTAAAGCAGAATTTTTTATATTTTATTTTCTCTATTTTCTCTCGTTGAATTTGATCCTGGTAGTCCCTGGATCAACTTCCAAGCTGCACTTGTAAATAGCCACCTGGTTTGCCTCCGGCCAGTTGGGATTCTTAACAGTTGTTGTTGTGTTCTGTCGTTTCGTTGAGTTTCATTGGTCCTGAAAAGCCCCTATGGGGAGCGGTCAATTATGTATGTATTGTATATTGTATTGTATTAGATCACGGAGGGTCGTGGCTTCAAATCCCATTTGGGATTTGGATTTTTCCGAGTTCCCAGTTGATGCTGATGCTTCATATCTTTCATGAGTTTCTCAGATTGCTCGCTTGGATGGTTGATTGAGAATTGTTTGAATTATTTTTTCCTTATAGATGCTGAACTGTAATTTTTGTCCGATTGTTTGTTTGTGTTTTCAGTGGACTTTTCAATCCAGGTTCTTAGTTCTGGATCGTGGCCATTCCAACAGTCGGCACCATTCTCTCTACCAGCAGAGGTGATCTTCTCGGGATCTTTTAAAATTTTATGTGATAAGCAACCACTTTGGAGGATTCCTTTGAAATCTGCGGTCTATGATAGATGACAGCTGTTGACTTTTCTTTTATGTTCCGTTGTAGTCTGGATTTTTCCAGCCTCCTTCCAACCGCTTAAAGCCTGCCGCACACTTGAGGAAAGAGCTGAGCAAACTGCCTCGCGAGGCGGTTTGCTCAGCCGTTTCCTCACGTGTGCGGGGAAATTGTGGTGAGAAATTCGCCTCGCGAGGCCGTGAGGATAAAATCAAACATGTTTGATATTTTTGGTCTCGCGAGACAAATTCCTTAATGTGTGCGGCTATCGTGAGAATCGAACTGAGCTTGGTTTAATCAAGCAGCCAATAAAAATACAAGGCATACTCACGTGACTCCAGCGGTTCAGGATGGTGTCGAAGGAAGAAATTCCGACGTCACTGAAGTCACGTGAGAATGCCATGTATTTTTATTGGATGCTTCATTGACCAAGCTCAACTCGATTCTCACGATGGCCGCACACAATGAGGAATTTGCCTCGCAAGGCGAAAAATATCAAACATGTTTGATTTTTTCCTCACGGCCTCGCGAGGCCAATTTCTCACCAAAAGTTCCCCGCACACGGTGAGAAAACGGCTGAGCAAACCGCCTCGCGAGGCAGTTTGCTCAGCTCTTCCTCACCGTGTGCGGCGGGCTTAAGTTGCTTTTGTGCGTTGAAATCCCAGTCACAACACTTACACTTTGAAAATAAATGATACGATGAAATCTACAAAGGTTTAGTGCTACTTCTGAATAAGCAAGATAGAAATGGCAGGAATCACAATTTTCTATGGGTCATTAAGGAACCCCACACACTGTCCAGAAAGAGAAAGGAGATTATGATGTAGAACCTAAACTCTTCTACAGGGGAAACACGTGCATGCAATTTTTTTTAGATAGAATCAATTCAAAAATTGATGAAAGTGTATTTGAATTGAAGTGAAACGACAAATTCGCAGTCTATGTTGGGAAGCATAAGAAATGCCCTGTATTTGAAATGATTTTTTTTTTCCGAGGAAACTATCACTGGATTTTAGGAAAGCTTATCATATTTAATTAGGCGGTGGTATCTCCTTCGCACCTTCTTACTTTCATAAGTGTTACTAACATCTGTTACCTGTTAGCTTCAGTATAACTTTATAATCAGTGCTATTCAGAACTTGCTTTGTTTTTCATTTTAGATGGAAAGAAGTCATCAGCGTTTTACAACATTCTATAGCAGTCAGCACAGCGGTCGGAAACTCCACTGGCTTTATCACATGTCAAAGGTAAGGTTCTCATGAAGTTGCGTGGCAGACATGGCATGAACCTTGTGTATTGTTTATTGTATTGTGCATCCTTTCGGAAAACGGGGCTCAATCGCCTAGCGGTGAAAGGAACCAACCTACATGTACTTACTTACCAACCTACCCACCTACCTACCTACCTAGGGGCTTTTCAGGGTCAGTGTACAACAATTTGTGGGGGACTTAGCCAGACTGCGTTGTGATGCAAATGGAAGCCGTACAGTTTACAGTATTAACTGGATAACAAGTAGGCTTCACAGGGAACCCCAGAACAGAATGAGGGAGAAACCACCCACATCCGGGGACTACATATACGTTCCCTACTCCTCTCGAACACTTCATGTGTGGCTTCTTTAACTTCCCACACAAGTGATGTGACATGCACCGTGGCCTACGGTTTATCGTCCTTTTCCGATCCGAGAAGACTAGAAAGCGTAACTTTGCAGATGCCATTACAAAGCCAGCACTTTCTCTTCTGTTATTTAACCACCCTGAGTGTTTGTCCGGCCGGAGATTTGACTCCCGCGACCTCCCCGCACGGTAGTCTGATGGGTTTGGGTTATGTTACAGCTTAGCATCTCCTCTTCTTCATCCTTTTAGGGTGAACTCGTAACGAATTGTTTCAAGAATCGCTACACTCTTCAGGTGAGATTCTTTCCAGGGACTAATTTTTTCCGTGGTTGTCATGTTTTTTTGTACCGTTTTTTTAAAAGAAAGTCACTGCTTACGAGCCAGAAGGCCCATCAGGCCGGCGCTTATCTCCGGTTTCCGTAGCATGAAGCGACGAGGAGTATTTGTACTCCCCCCTGGATGGGATGCTAGTCCATCGCAGGGTTACCCCCAGCATTTCGCCGGTACCCATTTATACACCTGGGTGGAGAGAGGCACCGTGAGAGTAAAGTGTCTTGCCCAAGAACACAACACAATGGACCCGAACCCGGACCAATCGATCCGGAGTCGAGCACACTAACCATGAGGCCACTGCGCCCCAGAGACTTCTTGAAATGATCAAGTCTTGTTTCCCATGTAATGCCCATTCCTTAACAGTGCATTGCGGAAAGGGCTTGAGAAATCATATAAATGATTATAAAGTGCGGACAGTTTTTCCAAGTTCGTTCTAAAAGGCCGTTTACACGACAGAAAAATTTGGGTCCGGACTCGTCAAAAAAGCGGTACGGACCCATAACGTTTGCAAAGAAATTCTGGAGTTTCTACAGGGCCGTAGGCGCCTATGGCCCTGTAGAAACTCCAGTGTTTCTTTACAAAAGTTATGGGTCCGTACCGCTTTTTTGACGGGTCCGGACCCAAATTGTTCTGTCGTGTAAACGGCCTTTATGTAAGTGGCATGGGCTAATACCATCCTGAGCATCCGTATTCTGACAGTACAGTCTGGGACAGGCGGTTTGTACTGCTTTTGCAGAGATCTACAGTGTGATGACTTTTCATATATTTTTGGAATGAATTCGTTAGTTGACTCACCATTCTGGCTTTTACTTCCTGGCTCCCGAACTCGAGATTTTGGGGCAGTAATAACGATTTTGGAAAGTTCAATGCAGAGCATGTGTTTCTTCTGACCGTTATCACTGAGTGCATATTTGGTCGGTTTTTACAGGCTTCCACTTATCAAATGGCGGTACTTCTGATGTTCAATAACTCGGACCATCTGACTTTGGAGCAAATTCAAGAACATACTCAACTTAAACCGGTTTGTGCATATTCAGCTGATTTTCTGTGATTCGCGTGTTTTTCCATCCTTCGGTATTTCGCGATGTGGACGATTCATAGTATTGTCTGTTATCCCAGAATGAAACATTTTTGTATGTAAAGTGAAAGGGTCTTACAGAGGGCCAGGAACTAAACTCATTTATGAATTCGTGAAATAGGAACTAGACGTAAATTATGGATCTTTTCGTTCACGTCTCTGACTACGTGTGCGTGGTCATCATTACGCAGTGTGTGTTACGCCCGCTTTTTTTTACTCTCAGATCTTCTGGAAAAAAACTCCTTCCAGATAACCTTTCAGTTATGTTATTTGCTGTTATCTTGGTTGCAGGATATTCTTTCTCAAGTCCTAGGAATATTGTTAAAGTCGAAACTTCTTGTGAGTAAAACGTTTTGGATGATAATTTTTTTTTTGACTGTGTAAACGTTAAGCAAGGAAAACTAATCTAAAGAACGTTGCAAGTAACAAGGTACGCAAAAGAATATCTTATTACTGCTTACAGTTTGCTGTTATTTTTTTTTCTTTAGGTTTGCGAAACATCTGAAGATGGCTCTAACTTAGATCGCCACTCATCCGTTAGTCTTTTTCTTGGATATAAAAAGTAAGTGTATAATCCTGCTTGTGTAAAGTGTCCCTTGTTTCGTCCAGACTTGCAAGATATGACATGGCTCCTCAATTTGATTAAGAGAACTTTGCGTCGTGTTTAAAATATTCACTTCTTACAACTAGAGATTAATTTAGGGAAAGGGGTCTGATGCAATGTTGCCATAGAAACTATTGTTTTTCGAGAGGAGTAGGAGTGGATATAAATATCCTCGAAAGCTTGTCGCTTAGAGGAAGACTGAGGCTACCCGGCCAAAGAACCGAACAGAGATTAGTGACTGAATTACATTCTAAAGCAGTGTCGCAAAGGGAATGTTGCGAGGCTCGTGACCAGCCATTCCACACGCCGGGGGATGATTTGGTTCAGGGAGACGAATTTTGCCTTTTTTATAAAACCTGTTGACTGAAACGAGAACTGCCCTTTTCGGCAGTTAAGACGTTGCGAATAAACGAGGCTAAAAATGGAAAACTTTGTTTGAATATTGCTTTGAATCTTGACGTTTGGTTAATTTACAGTAAAAAGCTAAGAGTTAATATCAACGTACCGATGAAAACAGAACAGAGGCAGGAACAAGAACAAACTCACAAATATATTGAAGAGGACAGAAAACTGCTTATTCAGGTAGCAAGTACACACAGATATGTTGATACAATTTCAAAAGTTAATACAATTCTCCGGAAGGCTAATTGCTGATTACTTAAAACGTGTTAACTATCTTTTTTTCGTTTCTTCAGGAAAGAAACATGCAAAAATAAACGCGAAAAAAAAGAAAAGAAAAAGAATTTGGGCCACACGTGGCTACTAGGTGGATAGAAAAAGTAAAGATTTGAATAGGATTTACTTAGCAGAGGAATTAGGAGAAAAGATAAGAGCGAGTGAGTAGTGCTACGTGGTGCTGCAGCAGAATAAACATCGATTGGCAATTGTCTCTCTCTGCTCCAATTTGATGGTGACGCCCCATCCCAACTAAGGAAATGGTCGCAGCTCCGTGTGTGAACAACTTTATTCCCCATTTTGACGCTTTGGTGTGGCATAATTTTATTTCCATTGATGAGGGAGGCGAGATTCAGGTTGTCAGAAATTCAGCCCACAAACAAACTTCATGGTCGAGGGCTTGGATCGCAGAGAAGGGAGGCGCAATTGATACCCGCCTTTAAGCATGAATCACACATCTACTGGATAATCCACGATGATCTCGCATGCCCCTAACAGGACCTCATTTCTGTCCACAGAGGGGAATTAGTGTTTTCCTGTGGCAATTCCTTACACTAGTATAAAATTTGCCCGAAGTCAATGCCAGTCAAAAAGGTGAAGATGCTTTTTCTGGTTGGTAAAATAAAGCGACTACGCATCTCTGCATCCCCATTATTTTGTATCCTATTTTCGGTGTACTTATGTTTGCTTTTGTTTTGTTTGTTGACAGGCAGCCATTGTTCGGATCATGAAAATGAGGAAAATGCTAAAACACCAGCCTCTGCTGGCGGAGGTGTTGTCACAGCTGTCCAGCAGATTCAAACCCAGAGTTCCTGTCATAAAGGTACGTGAGTATCTCTTATTTGGCAAAGCACTTTACTGGTTCTCAGGGGTCTTAGGATAAAGGCCGTGGTGTATATGAGCCGTTCAGTCGCTTATTTCGGCTCCTCTCTTTTCTAAGACAAGGGTGTTTGTAGGAATTAAACCTGTCTTTATTTTATTATTATTTTTAAGAGAATTCGCTTTTGCATTTAGCTGATCGTCACATACGCACATCTGTATCTGATTCAGTGCAAGGCACCTGGCGGGTGGCTAAAGGTCATAATGAAAACGGGTTTCTGTATCCTAAGACAAGGACTGGATGTCCTTTTCAGGGCGCATACTCATGCCACAAAAAGTTAAATTGGGGCAGGGGTCATTTCCCGCAAAACGAAACAAAGGCCGATAAATTAATAACATCACCCCTTTATACCAGCATTAGCAATTTTCCTTACTGATCAAGTCTCGTACAAGTTCGAGTGTTACTGACCATAAAGACGAGTACATGCTAGTTAAGTACGAGAGATGTACTTATCTATAACTACAATAGATGTGCTTAACAGTAAACATTACGGGTGGAATTTTTGAATAAATTTACAGACGTAGCATTCGCTATAGAGGTGCTTAAACTATTCCACTGCTTAAGGATGGTGCCTACTAATTCAAAGGTATTTTTGCCCCGTTTAAGATTATGCAGGAAATGTAGATCTTAAAGGAGAACTGAAGGCTAGAAGATCAATTTTTTTGTGTCTTATTATTGTCGAAATATAACGTCCTTTACCCAAAAAACTAGGAAAATCCTTTTTCATCTTGAAAGGCCTTGAATTTGCCCAAAATCCTTGGTTGTTTTTCCAATTTGATCGCGCGCCATTTTGTTTGCTTTTTCTTCCGGTTACTTCCAAAAAAGGAATGTCCGCCACCATCTTGTGACGTCTTTGCGCACAAGCAAGCAGATAGTTTTCACTCAAATCTTCTGTTACCGTACGTAGTATTCCGCTTTCGTCGTCGTTAATACACATAAGTTTATGGCAGAACTTGAACCATATTCTTTCGAATCAATGCGAGAAAGTTCAGAGTCCGAGGAACAGGAAGCAACCGAAAGGGAAGACTAAAGAAGGGGAAATACGACTTGGTGCAGCTGTGATTTTTGCTTGAACTGGAAGGCCGGGACAGCAAGAAAAGGAGTGCATCTCTTCCCACGAGATAGAGGAGCTATGAACAAAATCTCAGGTGAATTGATTGTATTCAAAAGGCAATAAAAACAACTTGATTACTACGAGATTCTGTTGGCTGCTATTGTTTTGTCTGTCATTTCGATTCAATTTGAGAAACTTTAACTTTAATACAGCTCTTAACTATTAACAGATGTCCCGGCCGATCGAGCTATTCGTTGTGTAACGTGGCATTCTAGCTTTTCGACCTTGTGCTTGCAAAGAAAAGTGTTACAAACTGCCATAGTGGGGTCTGAGTCAAGCACGTGGATTTTGAGCGCTTCGATTAATGAACAACATGTATGTAAACACATAAGCTCTGTTCGTAATTTTGCGAATTTTCAAACTTTAATTAAACATCTTTATGACCGTTGTCGAGTTTATAAAACCCAGCTTGAAGTTCGAAGGCTATTCACGAAATGACGTGCCCCAGTTGCTTGCAAAAATAACTTTTCGGTTCACTTCTCCGGCGCTGGGTTTGCCACTGAAATCTCCCGAATAAAGAAGACATAGCTTACTCACTGGGTGTAAATGGAATCGATGGAGTCGCAAAGTTAATATTTCATCAATTACATGCAATTATCGCATCGACCGCTGTGGCCAAGACACCTTCAAAACAGGAGAGTTCGACTGAAATGATCCGAACAGATGTGACAGTGCTGGATATTTTTTCTTCTAAATTCGGATGATCTATTCCTTGAGAAGGACTTCATTTTAAACAGGGAAACGATGAGAGTTCTACTAGAACAGCCCACAATAGCGCACTGAACCATTTTTCAAGTTTCCCGCGTTCAAGCAAGTGTACGCATTGACGTCACGCTTAGCGCCCAAGCCTGCTATAGTACAGTCAAAATGGCGGACTTCCATCAAGTGATCAATACGGATCTTTTTGGCCTCATAAAAACGTCAAAATGTAAGGAACCCCTCAAATACTCGATTTTTTCCTTTAACTAAGTCAGGTACTACAAATTTGGCGAAGGAAAAAATATTTCATTTTTGTCTTCAGTTCTCCTTTAACAAGTGTTATTGAAATCCAAAAAGAAAATTGGGGGTAAGCACGCATTTTTCAAAGATAATTGATGAATATTATTTTTAAAAGGCTTTAAAATAGAAAGTAATGTATGGTGGTCTTTCTCAAATTGAAGCTTAATTATCTCTCAAAAATGCAAGGTTACCCCCAATGTTTTTTTGGATACCAAGAGTACTTACTAAGATCTACTTCCTCCGGAAAGTTTTAAACCGCGCAAATATATCACTGTATTGGTAACCATCACCGATAGGAAACCCAAGTATCTCTAGATGCGCAGAATGTATGGGCGATAACAGTAGTAGGAACCGTCCTTAAGGTGGCTTCATATAGTTTCCTGACCGCGCGCAACCCGGTTACTAGAAAGTGGGTGATGGCGCGAGCTTTAAAGCTCACATAACCGACGCGCGGCTCTACCATGCGGAAAGTAAACAAATATGTCTCCCCAACTTTGCAAACTGTTTTTTCGTCAAAATGATATGGACGTATCATCTTTTCGAAATGTTTGACTGTTCGTAAGAAGGCCAGAAATTCTTTGGAGTCCAACAGAAGGCCAAGTTTTAAAAAAAATTACTTCCCAGTGTTGTGAACAACTTGTCTGATTCTAACAACCATCGATCGAGGGACACAACCATCCTTGGAGGCGTGAACGCTACGGAAAACTAGCAAAAATGGGGATTCCCATATTTGTAGACACTCCTCGACCAAATTCCATCGCACTTCGCTCAGCGGCTCAGGTAGACATTTGATCTCAAGCAGAGGTACGCGCGTGCACGTGGTTGGAAATTTCACGCATGCTCAAATGGCGATCTTGGCAAATTCCTATTCTGTGACGTATGTTGTGCGATGTAAAAAATACGACATTTTCACGTGAAATATCTCCAGTTTTCTTCGGTGAAATATCTTCAAATTTTGCCGAGCGGTAATTACTGTTTACACCTTCCGTCTGCCAATTCATCAAGATATTTTGTAAGTTAATTTTTTTAGTGGAGCCAAAAAACGCAAATTCGTTAAAAGGGACGAAACTACCTTTGTAACCCCTATTTTTTTGGCCTTCAGAAGATTCCTCAGGACAATTGTCATGTAATGTCAAAGTTTAGGAGATTTTCACCGAAGGAAATGGAAGAAAATCAAAATAAAAGCCGTATATACACTGTAAACAACCTATCTTAAGAGAATTATAATTCCAGGTAAAACCCAGTTAATTTAATAGTGATGGTAGAAAAGAATAGTTCTGTCTTTTAGAAGTGTATTTCGATAGACTTGAGAGAGAGACGAGAGTGTTGCTAGCTTTTCCCTTAAATTTAAATGACGGGGTTCACACGGTCCCGTCTAAGGAGACCTTGGCTTTTGTTAGCTTTCGATGTTATTCTCTCCACGTGCTCGTTTCTTTTGTGATCTTGAGATCAGTGGAAAGCGAGGTAATTTATGCGATCTATGCAATTAATTAACTTATCACGGAGAGTGTATGAAACGTTCAGGTGTGCACGTTTTCTTGTCACTCTAAGCACGTAG
Organism: Montipora foliosa; assembly: GCF_036669935.1. Classification (NCBI taxonomy): domain Eukaryota; kingdom Metazoa; phylum Cnidaria; class Anthozoa; order Scleractinia; family Acroporidae; genus Montipora; species Montipora foliosa. The sequence continues at coordinate 29,666,188 of NC_090876.1, forward strand.
CAGCACTTGCTTGGGTTAAATAGAGCATCATCCTGAGCTAGTCTGATCTATTTTATTGTAACATTTCGAGTCACTTTGATCGAGGGACTTTGTCAACTTTGATTACTTGGCAATCACTTAACTTCAACCCGTTTTTAATTACACTCTATTTCCATTATGTTGTTCGTTTCCTTTTCAGAAGTGTATTGATATCTTAATTGAAAAAGAATACCTTGAGCGAGTGGAGGGAGAGAAAGACACTTACGCTTACTTGGCGTGAGAATTGCAATTAGCCACCGACCACAATGCTTGTCTGCCTTATGGGACTCATTCAAGTCAGATGCTTCATCAACCGCCTAACAAATACTGTTTACTTCTTTTACAAACATATCAGCCGACAATATGAGCGCGTGGCGAAGTGAAGTTTCTGCTCGTCAAAACTGGTTTCATAATTCTTGTGATTAAACAGACAGGCCGTGACTCGTGAAGTGGTGAGATTCCGGCATCCATCTTGTTTGGCACTTGGCAAGTCGACTGGCATTGCGCTTGGGTTGCTACTACAATGGACTCTTTCTTTTGCGCTGTTCGCTTGTAATATTTGTGTATTTTGCTAGTTTTTACGCACGGGAAGAAAGATGTATTCTCGTGAATTTGTTAATTTCTAGGATTCTTGAAGAAGTAAATGTTGACCAATTGTATAAAAGGAGTAAGTCAGTCATTTTGTTGAACGGATAAGTGAGAAAAGCATTGATCCCCCGAACAGCATTTATCAAGCTTTCTCATTGAAGTAATATCTTGATTTCTGTCTGCTTCTGCCAATAATTCCGCTGATTGACAGTTAAACACTGGCTCTCCAATCATGTGATCATTATCGCCGCAGTTGACACAAAATTGTAGCGTTTTAGTTGAAGAGCTTACGCGTTGTATTCGCGCACTTGTTATGATCTTTGTATATGCCTTAACGAGTCTGCCATCGATATTGTTGTAATGGGTTAAAGGAGGGGGCGGGACTTCGTTAATTTCCGAAACATTTGTTTCCAGTTAGAATTCATTAAATCGAGAGGGTTACGCTGCGATACTGTTTGCGCGTTTGACACCGAAGTAAATGCCTGGCGGTACCTATTTAATGAGGCAAACTTTCAAACCGGCTCCCATTGTTTGGCCTAAAAGTAATGCTACTTTGACAGAAATTCAGGAAGCTCATCTTAACAGTCATTGGCGCAGATTAAGTTCTGTTAAATACGAACAAACCGTTGTCCAATGATAAAGCAGTAAAAGCAGGAGAAGATGCAGTGATACGTTTTTCCATCATTTGGCACAAGTCGCCAATTTGAATCGAGTTTTCCATCGCCTCCCTTCCCCTTTTAGAGAGTCGTGTAAGTCACATAAATCACTGACACATTTTGCTTTGACTTAGTGTATCGAGTTACTGATTTCTTGTGTATGTTGCGCTCAGAGAAAGGACACGGCGTCTTCGAACATTAGTTGATTTTAGAGAAGAGAGTTGCAAAGTAGAGAAAGTGAAAATTAGTGTGGGTGGACCCCATAAAATGACTAAATTAATGATGCGTTAGGTTCAACTTCATTTAAGGACCTACAAGACCTACCGCTAGTGTCAGCATGTCTGTGGCACAACTAGAACATAGTTAGTCCGCTGGGGAGACTCTCCACTATTCATAGGTCTCTGGACCGGTTTAATAATAAAGTTAATTTTCTGATCCGGTTTGTAAATAGTACCCTTTACAATGAAAAGACGGCTGGATTGCGTTAATAGCCGTCATCTCGAAGCTCTGGGGAATAAACTCATACAAAATCCTTATATTTATTTCCCAGAGCCTCGAGTTGATGCCTTTTGTTTAGGACTGAATTTCTAAGCTGCTTTGGGCTATTTCATGATGCATCTGATAGAGCTGCTCACTATATGTGGACACTGTTCAGTACAGTTATCAGTTACCGGTTATAAGCATCGAATATGAAGGAAACCATATCGGAGAAACGGGATATTCACGGAGTGCTTCGACCTCTCTGACAAACATCTTGAATTGTCTTTGTTAGTCACGAATGCAACTCCACGACCCTTCCAAGGTTGTTCACAAAAACATCCTTCCTCAAACATTGTGAAAATCAGTGATTACATCTATCTACGGTTTTCACTCTTTTTTGTGAAATGCTTTTTTTTTGAGAAGCTGGTGCCAAATGTTTGTGCTCCATTTATATGGAGCAGCTGCAGTTCGCTTCCTTTCATAACGTGACAAGAAGTTTATTTTTGCAAAGTTTCTTTTCCGTCGTGGAAAGAGTTTATCACTCGGAAGTCCTTGATTGATAGTAGCATCTGCGGTAAAAAAACAGTAATGTGGAGTTTCACACGATAAAATCACGAATATTGTTTAAACATAGCCAAGCCCTCGTAGCTGTGAAAGCAAGGTAAGACAACAGTGAGCTTCGGGGCCGACGGTCGGGTCGAAGGAAAACTCAGTTTAAACTGGGATTGAGCAAAGGATCAGGGATTGAAAAGGAAGAGAGTCAAAGCAGTTTTTATGATATCGTAGCCAATATAAACTGTAAACACAATGACTCAATGTATTTTTTCTTTACGAAAGTTTATCGAAAATCGAAACTTCCAATTCACTGGGTTTTTTTTCTTCAAAACTTGCCGAGAGAATTTTGTAGAATTTTGCTTTGATCTCGTATTAGGTTTGGTATAAATCTCCTGTTTCATTGCGCCGTTTTCTTCAAGAAAATTCATTGTTTACCGATTCTTAAAAAGATGCGTACAAAGGCAAGTCTCGCTTTAGACAAAAAAGATTCAAGTCATAGCGCTTTACAGTTGTATTGAAAGAATACCGCGCAGGGTTAAATACTGTTTTGGTTTTGCTTAGTATGTCAAACATGTCAAATTCACGAAGGAAATTTGTGCACTGAAGATTTGTTAGGAGTTAGAGAGAGGGTGGTGGGGGGGGCATCAGTGATATTCGACAGAAATGGATAACGCTTTGAAGAAACAACACTGATTTCATCCTGCATACCTCACCAGGAATCGTTTTTGTATCTTCAAAGCCTCCGATAATCCCTAGAAAAGAACGGGAAGTCACAACACGTTCGCAGGCGTTTAAATGATGTTTGTTCCTTATTGTTTGCTAATTGCATGCACGCAATAGAATTATTTAAGAACTCCCGGAAACAACTACTAAAGCATTGCTTACATTTACATAAAAGCGATAACAGCTCGTCTGCCGCACATTAAACAAATGCCCTACTCTGTTTTTCATTGCAATCTAAAGAAGTAGTGTGTGTGTGGGTGGGTGGTTTTACTTTCTAACTACTCTACTTTTAATTCATTGGTATGGCCATCCTTCTTTGAAGAACCAACTGATTCGCGGGAAACCTGCGCAATTAAAAAGACGGCAAGCAATTCGATTGGTCACTCGAGCACAACTGATGTGTCACAAGTGGCGCCATATACCATGTTATTGACATTTGTAGCTCAGTTGTACGACATTCAATGCACGCGGAAAGTTCACTCTCGTAAACTTAAACTCCCTCCTTGAGGCATTTCCTTGACAAAGAATTTCCCGGACGCACAATGACTTTAGTTATAACTGCTTGGCATCGGAATGTTATCATGTTGGCTCTTGTTTACATGTGTTGCTTTGAAAGTAGTGCCCGCCAAAACGCTACTGAACAAGGTGAAGAGGAGTCGAACGAAGCATCCACAGAAGAAACAACTCCAACTTTACCAAACAACAGAACAGCTGACCTTGGGGAACAGCAGCCCCTAGTGACGACACTGGAATTGGAACAGCCTCGCAAAACCTCAGGTAATTATCACGGATATAAAACAAATTATTAGCATGGTGATGTGACAATTGTGTTTGCCGTAGTTCTTTTCAGAGTTTTCATTCATGAATCGCGTTCTGACGCGTGTCTTGTGCCATGAATGACTTAAAAACCTCCTGGACTGAGTCAATTTTCTATTTGCAGGTATCCTTAACCTCGGATGTTCAGGAATACGTATTCGCAGATATGTGTCGAATGGCTTTTGTACAAGCAGGCGACCGATTCGGGACACGATCTGCGACGGAGATTGCCTGCCAATGGATCAACTTCCCTTTTTTCCAGAATTTTCCAAAATTATCAGCCGACATAAAAGAGAATGGCGTTGCGTCGCCGATGACCACAGAAGTAAAAAAGTGACCGTAATTTGCAACGATGGAACAAAAAGAAAGTATAGAGTATCTATTGTGCGGTCTTGCAAATGCAAGAGATATACACGCAAACAGAACCAAACGAAACCAAACAACAGAAAATAAAGAGAAGTGTCAAAAGATATGGCTCGGGACTACGATGGAGCCGGATCAACGCAGCCAGCCAGTGTAATATAAACGGTGTACACTAAAGGAAACCGTTTATAGATTTCTTTTAAATTAATTAACCTGGTATAAGTTGTGGACGGAAAGCGATTTGTCTTCGGGCTGGCATGTTCTTTCCGTTTCGCCAAATTGTAATTTGTATTAATTTCCCGTCGCGTTCTGTGAATAATATTTGCAGTTTACAATATTGCGATTCTGTGGGAAGACCTTATGCAATGACAGTGTTTGGTCAGTGAAGCTCAGGAATAATCGTAAAAAGACACGTGTTCTCGTGGTGATCCATGTTGGTTGCTATTAATTAAGCGGGAAATTACCAAAACATTCAAGATTCTGTTCATGGGCATTCAGGAATAATTGTTCAGTTATTAAAGTTCAATGTTTGTCTGTTTTTCCCCCGAAGGAAATGCGTTACTTATTATCTACCTCAGTTATACCAAAGCACTACTATCAAACGTAGGAAATTATGTATTCAACAAGTAAAAAGAGTACGTGAATAAGCCGAGGTGTCGTTTTGGTCGACAAACAGTGTTTCGTTTTAAGCATGACACTTTAGTACAGATCATGTAAATAAGTTGTGTTTTATGAACGGAAAAGACATTGAAGGAAAAGCGAGCAAGATAGTTCTGTCTTGTTTAAAATTGTTGTTATTTGTACAACGTTGTACATAGGTATAAGCTCTCTAAAATTCAGTCAGGACGCCAATATATGAATAAAGTTTATTAGAGAATAACAATGACTCTTTCATGAATTTCCATGGCATATTTATTCACAGTAATAATATCACCTTATTGTTCGCGCACAATACTCACGTTGGTTAAATAAATCTTCAAAATATTGAGTTTGATTGGTTGGCGGGAATAATGCCCGTTAACCTCTGAATGGCGGTTAACAATGGCTTGTCCTTGCTTGAGCGAGCTTTTAAGCCTTGGAAACAAAAGCTACTTATATTTTGCCAGCCTTTGTAAAGCCTGAGCAAGATATGCTGTCTTTGATGCATCGCTTTCCTTAGGACTACTTTTTTGTCGGCAGTTTAGGGTTCTGTTTTCAAGTGGGTTTCAATTGCATAAGAGTGGTTTTCTAGAGTTTGGAATATATGAAAAGTTTGGGTTTTTGATCAAGAAAGCTAGAATGATAACACGCGTGGTCATGACCGCAAAGTGCGCTCAACGTGTGTTTAGTAAGACGTTTCAGCTACAGCAACACGTGGCTGCGTGGGCGCGGATTGTCCCAAACAAAGCAGTACACCTGGTCCATCAGAACTGTCTAAATTCATCCAAATGTGCTTCTACGCCCATTACTTGGCAATAATAGGAAAAAATTGGCACATATACAAATACGCCCTGGGGTAACCATGGGGTAAATCATTGAACTGTAACTATTGTTTGAGAGTAAACAATAAAACTCCGTAGCAATTCGTATTCAATGATTCACTGCAAGTAATTAAGGTATGAAGTGGTTTCTCATAATTTTCCATTGATTAAATTTTTGTTTTCAATTGGCTCATAGCCGTGAACTGTTTCTGAGATTAAAAAAAAGCACGGTAGTTGATTTCCTGTTTGTATTTTACCTTTTTTAGCTGTGCTATATTCATAAGCCTTTACTTGAAGGACTTTTTTGTGAAGTAGCACAGCCTTAGTGTCACTGTGATCAATCCCCGACATTGGTTGAAATTTGTAAGCCAAAAATAAATGATGTCAGAATTTGAAGACGTTATCGCAATTATTCACAATGTGTCAAAAAAAGAATACTTCTTCGTTAAGTGGTTGCGATGTCGCAAGTCGCTTTGTGGTGTGGAGTGTTTCACTTACTACTAAGAATATCACTTTTGATTAAAAACTCAGCGCACGGTCTCGGATTGACTTTTCAGACCCAAGCAACGAGAGATTATATCTGCGCTCATTCTCTCAGGAATCCAGCTTATGTTCCAATTGAGATGGGTTCTGTGTCGTTTCGTTAGTGTTTTCGCCATCAAAAATATATATTTGCGATACAGCAGGCATGCTACATTGCGACGGTAAAATTTGCCGATTGCTGAGGCTTGTATTCAAACCTACACAAAGTGACTTGCGCCGTGAAAAAAAGAAAAGCTGTTGACCAGGCTGGCAAAAGAGAAGATTTAAGAACTCCGGAGTTGTTTTCTTCTATTTGGTGTTTTCTCTTATTTATGAATATTTTCTCACAGTAATGTCAAATTTACCCTGAACTTCTAATTTTTCGGGAGAAAAAGATATCAGGAATACAGGTGGAGAAGACTTGAGAGGCTCGAAGCGCATTGGACATTCACGGTGTTAAAGGTTATGATACGTTTTGATAGCAGTTCAATCTGATTCATTCATGTTACATTATTTGCCAACTTCATATAAATTGTAAATTTCAACCCTAAATGTACACGGCGTCCAAAACTGCAATAAATGTAATTCTTTTCATTTTTCTGCCTCGCGGAATTCCCGCTGCTTAAAGCAACACTGAATTCTCTGACAAAACACCGGCAATACACATTGACGAAAGGTGAATCACTATTGCTTACTGTTTTCTCGTTGTCTCCTTTTTGAAGTGCTAATGGTATTGATTTTAGAGGGGGATAAAATCAAAACCAAGAGAACCATTCATTTGAGCCTTAGTTAAATAATATACATGATTTTAGCAGCCTGAGTAAACCGACAATACAGCAACTCTTCGTCTTTATTTTTATTCCCATGCAGCGAAAATTATTGTACCATTTGCTGCGAATGCACAGTTAGGCCATACCCCTCTTTTTGGCGTCGAATGCGTTTCCCTGATATTGGGTTGGTCGGTCGGATTTAAAGAGAAAAAAAAACTAAAAAAAAACACAAGTAGTCTCGGAATCGGAGGCCTTCTACACCAGCATCATTGCTGCGCAGCCTGAAAACGACAAGACATGAACCCAAAGTCAATATGGCGGAAAAGTTGGTTGATGTTATTGTAAAATCAAGACAGCATGAGAAAAAAGATCAACTACGGAAATTCCTATGCGACAGAAAAATGGTTTAACTAGGTCGTTAATTTTTTTTTAAATGCCAAAAAATTGGGTCGGTCGGACGACGCTAAAGGGAGAAAAAAAAGAGCTGCAAGCACCAATAATACAGTCATGACTAGGTCTCAAAATCATTCTTCTCTTTCTGTGTAAATAGAGTGCCCCAAATGCAACTCTTTATATAAAATCAAAACAATCTCCGCTACTTAACCAAGTCAAATATTGTTCGTCAAGTACAGACGGAACACTTACTTTGCTTGCGTCATCGCTCATCATCTTCTAACATTGAGATTGGAAGTCGCTATGTTCAAGTGGACAGAAAAGTATCTACTTGTATGTGTCTTCATTGACACGCAAAGTAGTAGAAAGGTTCACTGAGCATTCAACGTCTGAATGAATCACAATGATCAATGTAAAAAATTGTTTTTCTTAAGAGATACAGTCGACTCCCGACAGCTCGAACTAAAGTAACGAACGAGGGAAGTAGAAAAGGCGCGGGCTACCTAGAGTTTGAAAAAAATGGCCTCAGGCACTTTGGGCTTCTTGATGTTGTGGAATGTGGCTCTGCGAGCGTTGTAACATGCTGTTTAACGTTGCGCAACTACTTGTGTTCTGAACTTTTGTCCTTAGGCCTCACTTTCAATGTTGCGCCTGGAGGTTGCGCCTGGAAAAGCGACCCATTGCGCCTGGAGGTTGCCCTGGAAAAGCGATGCATTCGGTTATCACAACAGTGACATGTTTGCTGGCGCTCCTTTATGACTGTTTTGTATCTGCAGTTATCTAAGTTTCGTCAGTTGGATACAATCTGACCGTTTTGGCCGAAAAGAAATGGTCAGTTGCGGTAATGACGTCCTTAGCAACAGTTGTTGCGTCCTCCATTACCCCGTTGACTGAATATCCACTTTTGGAGGCATGTTATTGCCTACTTGATGAAGGAGTTCTATCCAGAAGATTGTCAGGAGAGGAAGTCACGTAGTCTGCGAAGAAGGATATACACGTTGAGGATTGAGGACTGACCGTGGAACTGAGATTGGACAACAAATGGCGGCAATGCAGGATATGTTTCAGCAGGATATCAAATTGTTGAACACTGGCGACCGTTTTAAAGAAAATACAGATATTCTGGGTGGTTCTACTTTTTGACACATGTTTTGGATTAAGAAATTTCAGACCTTATCATTGATCATTAAATTATCCCAGGCAATTTTCTGATTTGTCAAACAAGCACCTTCCGACAAAGCGGAATTTTCATTTTTACAAAGAAAAACTACCTTTTGGTACTCTTCTATAAAGTGTACATAACTGGCGTTTAGTCTAATGTTTAACCGCGCACCGGTGGCTCAGTTGGTTGAGCACCGGGCTGTTACGCGGGAGGTCGTGAGTTCAACTCCGGCCGGACCAACACTCAGGGTCTTTAAAATAACTGTGGAGAAAGTGCTGCCTTTGCAATTACATCTGCAAATGGTTAGACTCTCTACTCTTCTCGGATTTTCGGAGAAAAGTTATTGGGTAACTAATAACTCTTAAGGTTCCTCGGTGACATATTGTCACTTCTTAACTTTAGAAGCACTCGAAGATGGAAGACGCTCAGCCCTCGTTACCAATTCTTACGGTCGTTTTGAGGCAAACAGGATAGTGAGAATCAAAAGATATTTGTCGGTATGCGTGGATTTAAGGGGAACACTGGCCTCTAAATTTCCCCACTCCTTTCAATAACGCCCGTATCAAGAAAACATGGATGTCTATCATTTAAATGTTCAATGTCGAATTCCATAGACGGCTCAACTGAGTATTAAAGGCGACAAGAAATTGTGGTTTTATCAAACTAGCGCGTTGGAAGTTGAAGGAGTTAAAAAACTTGGTTTTTTTTTTCAGCCACGTAAAATTTAAGGATAGGTGTTGACAAAGGTATGAAAGCAAGAAAAGCTAACTTTTGTAATAAATATTGGCAGAGCTCGCACATTGAAGTAATAGCTAGAGAAGAACTTTCTCAAACTGTGACGAATAACAATGTTTTCCGTCAAACTATCGAAAACTTATGGAATCGAGTCGACCTCAGGCTTGTAAATGACAGGAAAAATGCACTCAGGCTTTCTTCGAAACCAAACGTTAAATCGGAGACGATTTTCGATGAAAAAGTCTTTGGAATACCAATGAGAAATACCCATAAAACCTATTTACGTGATCATGTTTATACTACTAGACTACTTAAAATGTCTAATGTGTGATTTTGACAATGGAAAAGTGCTTTTCATGACTGATGAAGATTCTTTCTGTATGAGATTCGGTAATACTGTGGACTTTCATGAAGATAGGACAAGAGGTCGACCGAAGTCGAAAGCAACCCGAGGCTCCTTTTTCATTTATTATCTACCGTACCTTTCGGCAGGGGTGGATGCTACTCTAATCTCGTCGCATGGACAACTTGTCACAAGCAATACCGGTGCTCATTTTACTCACAACGAATGGATGGAAAACTGAATGAACTTTAGGGCGCATGATTCGGAGCTCTGAGATGCAGTCCGCGAGCGATATTCACTACACTACGCGCGCTCCGTTTCATAAAGACAACGGGAAAAATCTATCGGATTATTTTGATACTTTCATTTTTTTATAAGAACTTCTAGCAAGATTTTGGGGCTAAGGATAAATGTTCTTTTTTTTTCGACTTGAGCCTGTAAACGTTCTTAACATGTTCTTAAAGTTGTGTGGTACACTAAGTTCGACTACAAACTAAATTGTCCTTCAGTTGATCATGTAATCGCATGGGGCCCAGTAAAATTAAGGATTAATATCACGTGTATTTTCGGAAGTTGCAGAAACTGCCCGAGTCCCGCAGCGACAAGGAGAATTTCTGCAACTTCTGAAAATACAAGTGATATTCAAAGTGACGCTGCAGTGACTGAAGTTGTACACAGGGTGGGTGGTCGTTCTGCCACAGAAGGTCTTCTTGTTCAGTCGTCAAACTTGTGGATCGATTCGGTCGCTTCCTCTTTCCTTGTTCTCTTCAAGAACTTTTCTTGGCTTTCAGGAAATCTCTGTCTCAGATAATAGATTTCGGGTATGACTTTGACTTTAAGTACCACTTCAGTGCTTAGGGAATAGTCTAACCTATACTCACTTTGCACTTTGCCCCCCAAAAGTCGTAGATCTGTCAATGTTCGAAAGTCATCTACCTGCGTCGATGAGAAAACGGACGAAATAGCCTCGTAATTTAAAGAAATGTAATTAAGAAAATTACCCTTTCTGGTGCTTAGTGATCGCAATTGTCAGCGTTTTTCATTTTCATTGTGTTACCGACCTGTTTTTTTCAATGGTGTTAAAAAACGTCTGACGGTGAAAACGGTTGCCAAATGACCTGCGATGGGACGTCCACCGAGACTAAAAGAGATAAAACGACTGAAACTTCGAGATTCCTTTAATCTTTGGAACGAAAGAAAGGAGGCGCTCCGGCAGAATACATGGGATCACCAACCACGAATTTGCAGAGATGCCTCTCCATCCAAACCTCTTAGGGGAAAGGTCAGCCACATCAACACATGTATCAACAAGTGAACACGATCATCTTAGATTGATACGGTAAGAAACTGCAACACCGAGGCAAGGTATCGTTTTCGAATGCCATGAATACGTCGTCTTTCCGGAATTGAGTCATATCCTTCCCAATGCTATAATTTACAAGCATTTTAAACTTATATAACTTTTTTTTTGTCTTACCAAGTTTAGCTCGCGTAGAGTCCATGCAAGATAGTAAATACCAAGGGGCTTTTAAAAAAGTGTTTTCTCCTTGTAAGGGAAAAGGCAGCTATTCCTTCAATCAATACCAGTTGAAAGTAGTGAGAAAAAAGCCTGCAGCAATACCTCTGTCGCCTCTATCTAGATCTGCCAGGAAAAACCAGCTGTCAATTGGAGGTTTGGCCAAGCGATGTGTTGCAAACATCTTGCAACGTCGAGCTGAGGATGTAGATACCACCAATACAATGTAATACAATATACAATACATACGTAACTGACAAATCCCCATAAGGACTTTTCAGGGCCAACAGTGAAACAATCATTGAAACTGCAACAACTGTTAATAATCCCAACTGGCCGGTAGCAAGCCAGTTGGCTATTTACAAGTGCAGCCGAGAAGTTGAACCAGGGATTATCTTGAACCCGGGAACAAGGCAAGCGTCCTAACCACTGGGCCGGACTTCCTCCTGACGAGAGGAGCCATTACAAGCGGCTCATTCAAATCTCAGCAACCAACCATTACACCAACTATAGTCAGAAAAGGTGCTCCAGCAACTGAACAACTTGAATGTAGAAATGTGACCACTTGTAAACTTATTGTGATCATAACACTGAATAGTGCCGTTAAAAAAAAAACCACTTTCTAAGTCAATCATCGAGATTGCCTTTCTGGTAATTGACTGGATTGTGTGGATGCCTTGAACAATGTGGATTACAATTTGGGATTTGGGATTTGTGGATTACAATTTGAGGTTTGAATGAATTATCATGGTCGGAAGTCAAACCCCAGTTTACTAACGGTCACACAAAAGTTTAAAGGGTGTCAATAAATCTTGATGTGCATGATACAAGTTTTCATTAAACAAAACTACACACACTGAAAACATCGTTTATTTTCTGATAAATACTGAAAGATTGCATTAATCAACGATGTCAATGATATGAAAGCATGGGTTTATGATATGCTGGTGCATAATTTCTAATATTGTTTACAAATATCTGACGTTCATAGAAAGTCAATAATAACATCTTTTAGCAAGAGATTGCATCTTTCTGGCTCACGGTATTTCAAAAATTCTTTGATTTAACCTGTTATCGTTCCCCTCAGGTAATGCATTGAATGGACCATGCATTATTATGATAGATCTTATGCAAACTTGACATGCAGCAACGGCAAATGGATATATCTACAAAACAGTAATGAAGCTTATATGCGTAGAATTACTTAGTAAGCGTTAGGATAAAAAAATTATGGTATCAGGTTATGCTAAGAAGGCAAAAGCCCACGTAATTTCCATCTGTGGCTGCATGTGCCTGTCTGATCATTGTGACCACAAAAGATGTTAAAATGTTTTGATTTCCCCTCCCTCGTTTCTTCTAGTTCCGCAAGGTGTATTGGCCAATATCAAAAACACCATAATACTCTTTGTTTGTCTCTCCAACATTTTGCATAAGCATTGTTTCCAGTTTCTCTTGGGACCACTATAAGTCCCAAAAGAAAATAAAAACAGCGCTTATGCAAAATCTTGGAGGGACAAACAAAGAGTATTATGGTATTTTTAATACTGGCTAATTGTCTGTAACTTTGTGTTGAATAATCTGGCTTATCTGCCTGGACGTCGCACCTGGCTCTGATTGCCAAGTGCAAGACATCTCGATTTAGAAAAACAGTATTGAACATGATACCAGTGGTGACACAGGTTCTCTTTTTACACTGACCTCTACTTGACATTCTTCGAACATATCGGCTACTGAAATTTCTGGCTCGCTCTCGCCTACCTCCATGACCTCCAATGCAAATTCGCTAGCGCTCGAATGCTCATGAGAATAAGGAATGCTCGAAGAAAGAGATTTATAATAGCTTGTGTGTTGATCTCAGAGTCCCTTAGGTTAATACAAGCAGTTTCACGCTATTCCAACTTAGTGCAAAAACATTCTGGAGCCAACCCCGTGAAGAGACTTACTGAACTAATGTAGCTCTTTGTATTTGCTGCTGGTAAGATTGATTTCTCCATCCCAGACGCTAAAAAAAGTGACCAGCATCGGCGTCATAGTTAGAATAAACCAAAACACTGGCTGTTCTGTTTTGTAATTTCTGTACCTTACTCTGCAAAGTTATCCCACTGTATCCCCAGGCAACACGGATGATTGCAACAGTTAAAATGTGGCTGAATTAGAGCTTGATATATTAGATGCGAGGTTGCTTGTGAAACAAAGTGCCATATGCGTTTTATCGCCCCAATGCCAGAAGCGACTTTCTTTGTCAGTTTATCGATGTCACTGCTCAAATCAAGTTTGTTGTGGATGGTCACTGAAAGTGATTTTGTGGTAGTAACCTGGCTAATTTCAATTTGGACATTATTACTAGCAATTTCCGGGGACTCTGTCAAAATGCTCAGCCTCTGGCTCGATCCAATAAGCATGAACTCGGTTTTTGTTTGCTTTCAACCAACTGTGAAATTTTCTAAATCTTGATTTAGATGGGACTGAGTATTGTCTACACTAGACCTGCGCGTATGTTAGATGGGTGTCATCAGCTTACATCTAGGGGTCACAATTGAGTAAACAGTTCGGACGATCGTTAATATAGCCTGGAGTAAAAATAGTAGTGGCCTTAAAGTCGTCTCCTGGGGAACGGCACAACTTAGCAGACAACTGTTAGAAAGCAACCCGTTGATTGAGCAAATTTGTGTACGATTTTTGAAATATAACCTCAGTAAACCATTGGTAATCGTTTCCATATATGCCTTAATGTCTTAATTTTGACAAGAGAATCTCGTGATCTACTGTGTCGAAAGCTAAGAAAACAACAGCGTTTATCTTGCCATGATCGATATTATATGCCCAAGTGTCTGTGGCCTCAAGAAGAACCATGGCAGTCGAGTGAATAGCACAAAAACCCGTTTGATATTTGCAGTTGGATTTGTTCTCTTCTATCTTTCCAACACTTTGGCAAAAATTAAAAATTACAGAAATTGGACGATAATTGTTTAGCTCGATCGCCTTGTTTGAAAAGTGGAGTTACTCCTGTGCATTTCCAATCATCTGGAAGTATACCTTGAATTGTTGATTGATTAACTTTGTCGCAAATAGGTTTGCAAATGAGATCTGTGCATTCTAAGCTATTCATAACCCTACCAGATGTCATATCAAGGCTAGTTGCCTTTGACTTATTTAATTTATTTAAAAGTGAAAAAACTCTCTGTTGTTGTTGGACGGAGTGGAAACCGTTCATCTCTACTAGAGGTAAGTATCAGGATTTGAGAAGTTAACTTTCTGGGAAGGTTTTGGACCAATAGTAGCAAAGTGATTATTAAACTCACTTTCAGAGGCGTTACCGTTTTTTTTTTCCAGATTTACGCGAAGGAATTAAATTGATAGTCTGCCATGCCTTTCTAGAATCGCCATGCAATGCATTCATTTGTCGGGAATACCTCCCACTAATGGAATGTTGCCTCACTAAAATCGCAAGTCATACACGAAATAAATTTTTGCAGGTTTTGTAAATCCCTCGCTGCTCTCGTTGCGACAAAATGACAGATAAATCACAATCAAAATCACTGACCGCATGGAACTCTACTGTCAATCAACAATACTTAAACCCAGTCTCCGACACATTGAAATTATGCTTGGCTGACATGATTTTGCTGCTTTTTCAGTTGTTTTTTATATCGCATCCAGTCATTACGATCATTCGATTTAATGGATTTCATTTTGAGAATATTCCGTCACGCTTTCGTTCCTTAAGATCGGCAGTAATCCATGGGCAACTACGCGAACGAACTCCCTTTGTTCTTAATGGGTAGTTCTTAACAATAGATAGAAACAGGAACCCATCAGTAGGAGCATTCTCATCCCCTTTTAGCGGAGCTTCGCGCCCGCGCGCGGAGCACCATAGTTAAGAGAATATGCTGACCTATCGATGCGGAAATCGATGCGAGAAATTTTGTTTTTATAGCCATGACGTCATCGAACCCTCCATGTATGTCAATGTGACCATTATCATGCTAGTTTACAGCATACATCTTTGATATTGGACATCCATGTTTTGATCAATTGACACCTGTCAAAACACGGCATCCCCTGGCCAGTATCACGTGACCATATCGCGGGCTCAAGCTTAAAACTCACCGAGGTCAGCTGTTTTTTCTTAAGTTGACCGCTGACCAGGTACTAGAAAATATTTTCTTTCTGCATTGTTTCCCTGGTTTCAATCAAGTTCGTATTAGAGAGTCTATGAGACGAGTACTTCTTCAGGCCTTAATGATCAACACGGCTCACAGAAGGAAGTATAAAGTGTATGCACCGCTTGCTCTATGGCATGTAGACGGCAATCATAAACTTATAAGGTACGGGTAAGTTGCAAAGTAAGGTCCCCCCACCCCACAAAAAAGGCAGTGTGGCCAAGTGGACCTGGGTTCAAGACCCGCTCTGACCACTTGTTGAATTTGTTCCTGGTAGTCCCTGGTTCAACTTCCCAGCTGCACTTATAAAAAGCCAACTGATTTGCCTCCGGACAGTTGGGATTCTTAACAGTTGTTGTTGTTGTTGTTATTCTGTTCCGTCGTTTCATTGTGTTTCATTGGCCCTGAGAAGCCCCTATGAGGAGCGGTCAATTAAGTATGTATTGTATTGTATTGTATTATATTGTAAAAAAGCGTTACCAAAAGATTTCACTGTTAATTCCCCCCCCCCCCCGCAGAAAGAGAGTTGTCATTGGAAATTTTCTTCACGGGGATTGTCTGCTATTTTGATACACGTCGTTGCAGAATGGCTCCTTTCTATTTCGTTGGGCACTTTTCAGATGGATGGAATGTATGTAATTTATTGATGACTGGAAAAATGGGCATGTGTGCCCGGTCTATAAAGGCAATGACCGTCGTGATATGGGAAATTATAGACCCATTTCAATCCTGCCAATAATAAGTAAAGTTTTCGAGAAAGAAGTTTTTCAACAGCTTTATCACTATTTGAAAGTTAATTCTGTTCTCTCTAAATTCCAGTCTGGTTTCCGCCCTCTCCACTCGACTGTCTCGGCGTTGATTCAAATGTGCGATGATTGGTCTGATAATATGGATAAGGCAAAATTGACAGGTGTAGTTTTTCTTGATATTCGTAAGGCCATCGACTCAGTTGATCATTCGATTTTACTAGAGAAAGTTAAGTTTTATGGAGTTGCTGATAGAGAATTGATGTGGTTCAAGTCTTATCTTACTGCCCGACAACAACAATGTTTAATAAATGGTTGCTTATCTTCTCAAAGTAACTTACTCTGTGGATTTCCCCAATGCTCTATTCTTGGCCCTCTCCTTTTCCTTATCTACATAAATGATTTACCAAATTGTTTAAAATTCACTACCCCCTGTTTATATGCAGACGATACTCAAATCTTTACCTCTAGTTTATATTGGCGCACTTGCCAATAATATAAATTCTGATTTAAAAAATCTAAGCGACTGGCTCACTGTTAATAAGCTCCAATTCCACCCTCTCAAAACTAAGTTAATGGTTGTTGGGTCAACATATACTTTGAACACAAAATCTGGAGATTTACCAAATGTAATCTCCATTGATAATAATTTGGTTTCACGCATAACCTCTAACAAATGTTTGGGAGTTCTACTAGATGAAAAGCTTACATTTGAAACTCATATTGAGTATATATGTAAAAAGGCATGTGCTGGCATAGGTGCTTTGAGAAGAATTAAGCCTTTTGTCCCCCTCTGCACCCTCGTAACTTTATACAGATCACTCATTCAACCTTATTTTGATTACTGCTCACCCCTGTACGATACATTTGGTAAGCAGTAGCCTGCGAGCAGGCCCTCTGAGGGACTGGGGTTGGGGGTAGAATGAGGGCCTGCCCGCATGGCTTTGTATTTTGAATGTCGCGTCCAAATTTTGGACGCAAAATACTGATTGGCTGAAATTAAATTACCTCGTGACGTCACCATTGACAAGCTCCGACAACAAGAAAGCCTCTTCGCTTCGCAGAGATGAGGTGGTCAGAAATGCGTCTGAGAAAATTGTAGAATGTTGCAATTTACCATAACTTTACATAATTAAAGGTCGGGCAACGCGATGCAATGGCCTCTCTACTGGAAGGAAGGAAGTTCTATCTCTGTTATCCACAGAATTCGAGAAAAGTCTTATTTCCCAACTGTTTTTCGTAGCGGCCAAAATACGAGGGCGACTTCATGTCACCGTGGCTGCCTCTGTTGCTGATTTAACGATAGAGGAACTCTACACGATTTTAGCAAGTATTAGGCTAAGCCGAAAAGGCGGCTCCACAAATGATTGCTCGATCTCCTCGTAACTCCGCAATACTCCGATACACTTGAAAACAAAATATTCCAATTTTCAAATTATTGAATTAGTAAAATACATATCTATAACCACAATTGAAATAAAATGGTGTAGGTATTAGAATATCTGTCTAGTATTAAAGTGTGATGTAGCAGTTGTAATGTCTGTATTTCATTAAAATAAATTTAAAAAGATAATTCCGCTTCGCTTTACCGAAATTTGGCAGCAGTTGTGGTCGACGAGTCTCACACAGTGGAGATGCAGTCAGGGAAAACGAATGTCTCTATTACGATTCCCGTCGTTTGAAGTTTGTGTGCTAAATTTTTCCCTGACGAACGAAACACTTTTTCCGCGGAAGGGACTTCGACGAATTACCGTACTGAATATTCAGCTACGCTTTACAGCATCAGCAATAGTTGTTAGGCTTTTCTGGCGAAGGCTTCCTTCCTTTACAGTTTTTTTTAGTTTCTGCCTCGGGCAAATTGAAATACACAACGCGTGGGTTTCTGTTTTCTCTGTTTTTTTTCAATGTTTACTTCTGGTGCGCGCTGATTGGCTAATTTTTGACAGCTCTCACAGCGTGACATCAGGAGGCGGCATTCAAAATTCAAAGGGATGCGTGCAGGCTCTCCTTCTCTCCCACCGAAGAGAGAGAGCCTGCTCGCAGGCTAGGTAAGCAGCTGAAAGATAAATTACAAAAAATTCAAAATTATTACAGGCTCTTCATATGATGTTAGGTCCACAGATGTGTTGAATAACCTGAAATGGAAAACCCTTGAAACCAGGCGCTTCCATACAAAGGCTACCCTTATGTATAAAATCCTCAATGATCTATCTGCCCCCCAACTGAGTAACTCCTTTGTAAAGCTGAATGATACTAACATAAATTACAATCTTAGGAATATCGAGACTGATCTAGCACTTCCAAGGCCATACACAAATTTATTGAAGCGCAGCTTTAAGTATAGTGGTGCAACGCTCTGGAATAATCTTTCCTTCCTATGAGGCAAAGACCACAAAATCGCTTTCTGATTTCAAACGCAAACTTGCCTCCTCGCCCTCCATGCCTTCTATTGGATCACACTGATTCTATGTAATATACTTCTGTTTTAAATATATATATATATATATATATATATATACTTTATTGTAACGTGTTTACCTACGCCCCACCTGGAAACCAGCTTTTGTTGTGTGTGGCTAGCGTAGTGAAATAAATTTGTATTGTATTGTATTGTATTGTATAAAAGCCTCTAAGCTTAGAGTCCTTTAACTCTGCAATAAAATGGCAGTCTGGGTTTACTCGTCTCATAGACTCTCTGATGCGAACTTGCTGGACCCTAACACCAATACTTAAAAGAGCACCTGTCATTCGACCATAACCGTACGAGGGAAAACTTCGCAAAATTCCCTCAACAGCACGGTACAGGGATTCATCATCAGTGACTGTGAAGAACTGTCTCGCAGAATACCAAAAAGAACCGAATAGAACTGTAGGGCTGTCACATTCGGGGAATCAGCCGAGCTTGACAGAGAAATTCGACACTGTTTACGGAATCGCTGAACAATCTGAACAAACTGATAGCATGACACATGATAACATCACTCTTGACAGGTGGGCGGCAGACGACTCGTTAACAAATTGTATCAGGCGTACTTTTTAGAGCCCTGTCTCAAGAAAAGTACGCTTGATCGCAGGTTACTCCTGATGTGACAGATCGTCTTTGTCAAGGAGTTTTATTAATGTACTTTATTCCACTTTCTCTCTGAAAACGAGATCATTTACATTTTGATGTATTTCATTGAAATACGCCAGCTTTGCTTAGAACCAGAATCGGCTAGAAAGGACAAACTTCAAACAAGATCTCTAACAAATTACCTGTACGTGCTCTAAACAAACTTCTGAAAACACAAGCTGGTGATATTTCTCCTTACTTTTACGAGAACTCATTGCGATTACATGTTTATAACATAAAGGCAAAATTTTCTTGTCACTGTCGAGGCACATCAAAAAACAGTCAGGCAAACGGAGTAAAAAAACCTCTTGTTCGCTCGCATATTAAAGCCAAACAAACCACCAAACAGATTAATTATTTAAAAGAGTACAGATGATTGTTTTTTAATTCCAGTTGAGAATACAAATCCGAGTTTCATTCCTGAACAAAGGGAAAAACGACTAAACTACTTTTTAGAAATATTCTTCCACTTAAATAACTCATCCGTAGAAATAACAAATGCTCTCAAAAAAGAAATGACAGTTTTCAATTTACAATACATGTTTCGACATACTCATGTCATCTTCAGTTGCAAATGAGCTTTTTTAACGCTTGTACACTTGAATTTATGTTAAGGTACGTTACAAAATTACGTGTCAGAACTTGCGTACAATTTGAATATGAAGTATGAAATGCACAGGAAATAAAAATAGCGCAATAAAATAAAAGACAAAAGAACAGCGTAATTAAAAAGAAAGAGACAAATCTAAATGCCTCAATTGCTGGTTAAGCATGGGATTTTCCCACTTAATGTGCAATTTTGAGGCGGCAGAATCTAGGATCGTGAAACATTCTGTATGACAAGAGTCATGACAAGCCCTAGATGACTGCAGGTGTCTGTAAACATGCGAAGACTTGTCCGACAAGAGATGCTCACGAGCACGTGTACAAAGGTGGCGAGTGGTCTCGCCAATGTAGCAGGCATTACAGCCATTACAGCCAGCACACGAGAATTTATAAACAACACGCGAACGTAGACCTTGCGGTACTGAATCTTTCACGGTGAACATGTTTCTAAGTTTAAACGTACCAAAGACCAACTTAACATCTAAATCAGCTTTACAATAATGTTTGAGTAGTTGTCTTAACTGAGTCTGGGCGATTTCAGAAAACCGGCCAACATAAGGTAGTTTATAGAAGTGCGTAGAAGTTTTCCCGGATTTGGATGAGGCGTTTCGCCCAGTCAGAGAAGGATTCATTTCCTTAGAAAGATACCTGTGAATAATCTTGTCGATGACCCACGACGGAAAACAATTTCCCCGTAGTAAGAAAATAAGCTTCTTGACGTCCAGATGAAAACCAACCCAGGAATTATTGATCTTATATACCCTGTCTAGTAATGTTCTGACCAGACCCAGTTTGTAATTCAAAGGGGCGAAGCTGAAATAATTAGTGAGAAGACCAGTAAATGTCTTCTTGCGACATACACTAGTAACAATAGATGAAATATGTCGAGAAAAGATAATTTCTTATTGACTTCCCTTTCTATTGTGAAACGGATACTTGGGTGCCTTGCGTTGATGTAATCAAAGAACATGAGCGCATCATCTTCGTTATTGAACAAGCAAAAAGTGTCATCAACATAGCGTCTATAGAACAAAACTTGGGAGGATGAAAAGCTATCTAACCAGTTTTTTTCATGATGTCCCATAAAAAGGTTTGCGAGGACTGGAGCAAGGTGGGAACCCATGGCAAACCCACCTACTTGGTCATGAAACACACCCTTGAATAAGAAGTGGGTCCCTGCTGTTGCGAAGGAAATAAGGATTTAAGGTCAGTGGGGCTTATCGTAAGACCAGGATTACCCTGATAAATGTATGTGACCGCCAAATCACAGGGGCACCCAACGACCAATTTGTTGTAAAATGTATTATTATACCCCAGTTAATGAAAATAAATGTTATTAAGGCATTTTCAGGTGTTTTTCAGTGTTGCTGGGAAAACATTATCTGTTCCCTTTTCCCAGCAAGACACACAAGAAATTTCCCAGCCAGCTAGATAAAATTGGTTGGTTTCCCAGCCACCTGATCAAATTTATTTCCCAGCCAGGAATTCCGCGCGCTTTCAAATCCCTCGATCCAAAACGACCGAACAAAAGCGACAAAACCGGGACAAAACAGGTTTTTTCCACTAGCGCAATCACTCTGACCAGCCGTCGTATGTTTGTGACTACTCTCTGGGAGAGGTAAGGGGTTCTTCTTTCTTTTTTTTTTAGTCGTCCTCGGTCTTCAGAGTTTCTACAGCCAGCTCGGGTTGAAATGCTAGAAAAAGTCAGTAATTCCCAGGCAAAACCTCTATCAATAACAAAATTTCCCAGACAGCTCATCGAAACACCTGTATTTTTGCCAGCCAGCAAGATTCCTCTGGGGAACAGATAATGTGAGGAACAGATTCGTTGGGTGCCCCTGGAAATAAACAATATCATCATTCTGCATCTATTTCCAATCTCTTAAACAAGTTTTTTGGTGATATACCTACTAAACTTGCTTCTAAGCTGCCAAAGTCTAATTGTCACTTTACTTCTTATCTTAGACAAAATAAGTCTAAATTTTGTTTTAGACCTGCTAATGAGATAGAGGTTTTTCTTCTTCTCGAGAATCTTGATGGCAAAAAATCTTTCGGAGTGGACAAAGTCCACCCTTTTTTACTTTCTGTAGCGGCATTTCAGATCTTTCGCCCTGTTACCCATATTATTAACATGTCTATTAAACAAGGTATTTTCCCAGAGAAATTAAAAATCGCAAAAGTGATTCCTGTCTTCAAGCAGGGTTCTCGTTTAGAGTGTGATAATTATAGACCAATTTCTGTTCTTCCTGCATGAGCCAAAATTGTTGAAAAATGTATATTTACTCAATTAAGTCATTATTTTTTCACTGAAGATATTATCGTTTTTAATCAATATGGATTTAAGCCAGGTTGCAGCACTACTGTGGATTGTCTTGTAGATCTTGTAGAGGAAATTTCTACAACTCTTGATCAAGGTGATTATGCTGTATCAATTTTCTTGGACTTAAGCAAAGCATTTGACACTGTTAACCATTCAATACTATTGTCTAAACTACTTTTTTATGGTATTTCAAATTCTGATATTATTTGGTTTAAATCTTATTTGGACAAGAGGAAACAAAGAGTATCTGTGAATGGTGTTATGTCTGATACCATTCCCGAGTATCTCAACTGGTGTTTCTCAGGGCTCAAAACTTGGACCATTGCTATTTTTAATATACATCAATGACTTTATCCAAGCTTCCAATTTTTTCACTATGAGACTTTTTGCTGATGATACCTCTCTAACAGCCTCTGATAAAAATATAGACAAACGTTTGCTGCAAGTTAATTCAGAACTTATAAATATCTATGACTGGTTATGTGCTAATAAGTTAACTTTAAACTTAAAGAAAACAAAATATCTTATTTTCCAACCGCGTCAAAAAATAAATTACAACTTACTTCCTCCATTAACATTAGCAGGTCAATGCCTTGAACAAGTCACAAGTCTGAAATATTTAGGTATCTATATTGATGATCACTTATCCTGGCATGATCATGTAACATATATTTGTGATAAAATTAGCAAGTTAATTAATATTATCATTAAGGTAAAGCGTTATTTAGGTAATCAATGTTTGACTAGTATTTATTATTCTCTTATTTACCCTTATTTTATATATGGTTGCATACTGTCGGGTAATAATTATGAAAACCCATTACTGCAGCTTATAAGACTCCAAAACAAAGCAATTAGAACTATTAATGATGTTCCTTTACAAGATCATATTACTCCTCATTATGTTAACTTAGGTTTATTGAAATTTTGCGATGTTGTTAAAATGTATACTTGTTTATTTCTTTATGATCATCTTTGTGATAACAAGCCATGTAATTTTTCAATATCCCTAGTTTCTGAGCAACATAATTATTCCACACGGACTGCAACTTCTCTACAATTACTCCTTCCTTACTCTAGGACAAACATAAGAAAATTCTGCCCTACTGTTATTGGTAAATAGTTTTGGAATGATCTTCCTTTTTCCATTCGAAATATTTCCTCGAAATCCTTTCCTTCAAATATCATTTTGCTCAGTACTAATCTCCTTGACTCGTGCCATGATGTACGACGTGTGTGTGCATATGTATGTGTCTGTGTACGTGTGCTTATGTGTGTGTTTACTTATTTATTATTATTTCTTATTCTTATGTATGGACTTATTGTAAAGAGCTATAAATTATAATCAGTGTTAATGGGCACTAATTAGTTTTTACTATATGATTATCGTGCCCTTCTCCATTTTATTTCTTATACTTAAATTAATTACTCTATTTCGTTTGGAGAAAATATTAAAAACAAAAAATAAATAAGAAAAATTTTGCGATATGCTTTCAGTCTCACGTATTTAAATATTCTTTTTTTTTCTTTAAAAACCCAATACTTTTGTATTTGAAATGCAGTTTTTTGGAAAACCCAGCTTTTTAAAAAGAAACTCAGTTTGTTTTGAAAATCCAGCTTTTTTTTTGAGAACCCAACTTTTTTTTTTCTTTTTTAAGCCGAAGTAAGGTAGGTACGTCATGTAAGGGGACTGTCCCGGTACATAATGTCTCCATACATGACGTACCTACTTGAAGTAGGTGTCACAGCACAGTACAGGAACATTGGTGACTTGTCCTGCCATGTGATGCCCATGATCTGTCGCAAGCAGTGCAGACGGAAGCTTTCCAGGCCGTTCTCCTGTCTAGCGTATGTCGTCCAAGACTCGATGCCATACAGAACGTACTTAGGACGCATGCCTGGTATACCTTGAGTTTGGTATTCAAGGTCAGCTGACTGTTTTCCTACACCCTCTTGCTAAACGTAGATAAAGCGGCGGCAGCCTTGACGATGCGTTTGTCGATTTCTGAGTCGAGAGACAAACTACTGGACACAGTAGAGCCAAGGTAGGTGAAATGATCGGTGATGGATAACGCTTGTAGTCGACCAGTGCGTTGCGCTTCGCGATGATAGCTGGCTCCATCTCTGTGATGTAGGCATCAAACCGGTCTGTGTTCTTCCGTTCTCTCTTGGCAAAAGTGGCAGTGCAGCACTGTAAATGGTGTTACGAAGAGAGCTCCATCTTTCCTCGGCACTCTACTCATGGTGGTACATCAGAGATTCTTCAAGACGCTCTGCAAACTCCTAG
>NC_090876.1:29698021-29700521 GCF_036669935.1 Montipora foliosa
TCACAGTTTTTTTAGCGAAACAATTGCCAATGGGCCAAAGAAACTATACATTACACTTGACACTATTATTTTATTAAAATCGTAAAGTCAAAGGTGCACCAAACCTCTTAGGATTTGAGACGAGTTCAAACACACCGTTAATTGCTCATATCAGTGGCAAATTAACCTTTAGAAGTATGTACATTACTCCTGCATAACGAAATCCTTCGAAGACAAACTCCTCCCCTGGCCCAGGCGGAGGATAAAAATTACGTATGCACATGACGTCCACAGGATGGCAGAACCACTCGTATTTCTTTCCCTAATATGCCCCAACACCATCTAGCTAATTGCCTGTAAGCAATATGTCTAAAACGTTTATCTCCGGCCACATCATATGGGTCTTTGTACTGTTGCTTGTACTGATACCAAGCAGTCTGCAAGACCCATCGATTAATGTGCACTGGGTGAAAGCCTGCAATCTTGGACAAAACTCTTGGGAAAAATTCTAGCTTAAGCATATTTGGCACGCACTCACAAAATATATTGGTCCTTCCCCCCTTTCCCCCATACCAATGTTGATAATGTGATGCAAAATACTCTGCAAGCCTTTGGTCGCTTTTTAGAACAACATTGCAATGGGGGGAGAGGGGAAAGTAGGAAGAATTTACTCTTTATCACACAGACAAATTAGAGCATTACATTTTCCCAACGAGTTTTGTCCAAGATTGTGGGTGCTGTGTTATGCATGTGGGTTGTTCTCCACATTCACCAACACTGACAGCCTCAATTAGCTTATTTTTTACTTGCTCAATTTCTTGCAAACAAACACATGACTCTGCTCTTTCCATGATTTGACAATTCTCACAAGCACACTTAAGTAACGAAACGGAACTCGGATTTTTTCCCGTTCGCAAAATCAAAATGGTACAGAAAGACTAGAAAGCACGCCTAAACATGTAGGTCTTATTAGAGCGAATAAAAACGGGTGAAATCAAATGAACGACATAACTGATTACAGTGTAATGAGAAGTGCTAGTTTTGTACCCCGTATGAACCATGTGAGCGTTAACCCTACTAATGGAAATGGGCCCACACAAGCACCAGGATGGGAATTGAACCCACGAGCTTCGGGTTAGATCACCGCTGCTCTACCGACTGAGCTACTAGGTCAGACGGGAGGCTGTCATTGTTGGTTACAGCTTACCAATAATATGACCCTACATTTATGAAAATTATTTAACCAGCATTGATCATAACGCCTGCTTTTTGTAGGAAGAATTAACGCAAGTTTAATAATTCACTTTCGGAGACGACGTTTCTAGTTTTTTCAATCCCCTTCTCACCGCTCAGTTTCCTTTGGGTTTCCTGAGGAAAGCGCCGGCCACTAAAAGCGTGATAATTGTGAAATTAATTTCCCAAGCGATGTTGTGTAGACAGAAAAATGTCTCAACTCAGGCTAATGATAAAGTATCGGTCATTAAATTGTTAGGTTGTTCCGACGTAATATTTTGTAATCTACTAATTTGTTAAATGCCATTCTCTATAAATAATCGATTACGCAGTTTGAAAGTTAAGTACACAACGCGCTGCAAATTACACAGTAAGCCAAGTAAACAAATACGAACGATACAGCTCAATCAACATCAATTTATTTACCATTTATCAGTAAGAACAAGGTTCGTGAAGCTTTTAATGACAACAAATCGAAGCCTTCACGATAATTTAAAAGCTGACATACCAGTCTGAATTTTGCACAATGTCAACAACAACAATGTCAACGCACTGTCAAAGAACCAAGCTCGGAAACGCTCGTCCGCCTTGCCGAACTAGTTTTGACGCTTAATTGTTTTTCATTCGCCGGCAACTATTACAAACAAATTAATGGTGTAGCGATGAGCACAAGAATGGGACCTAGCTATGCCAATCTTTTTGTAGGATATTTTGAACACCAATTTTTTAATCAGTACAACGGTCCCAAACCTGAACTCTACGGCCGCTACATCGACGATTGTATCGGCGCTATTTCATCCGGCAGAAAATAACTCGATTATTATATAACCTCCGTCAATTCTTTTCATCCGGCTCTTAAAAATACCTGGGAAATTTCGGAAACTTCATTGGCTTTTCTATTAGTGGCAACGTGCTTTGTACCAGTGTGCACTACAAATTTACAGATTCTCACAGTTATTTGTTGTATTCATCATCACATCCATCACATGTCAAGAACTCCATTCCTTATCCTCAATGTCTATGTAGTGATGACTCCGATTTTTCCAGCAAATCAGAGGAGATGTGCCAGTTCTTCGAGAAACGTGGCTATCCTGTCTCTGTGGTCAAAGCGAGCCATCATCGCGCCCAACAATTTGATCGACAGTCATCACTACAAACGTCACAAAAAGATAAGAATGACAGAATTCCATTCACCCTCAATATCCATCCTCATAATCACGCAGTCAAAAGTATCATTCTTAATAATTTTAAATTACTCCAAAATGATCCCGAGACTGGTAGAATCTTT
>NC_090876.1:29705521-29723021 GCF_036669935.1 Montipora foliosa
CTTCACCGCTACCACAGAGAATCGATTTGTCTTCTCTTCTTGCCTTTGGGGTTTCAGTACTGAATATTTCAACTGGATTGCAGTCGTGCAATTTAATACCCAAACATAGTTCATGCCACCATTTGCCACAATTTGGAAACTCGCAGCCTATCCAGTGAGTCATTGCAGCTTCGACAAGTTCTCGCTGTAGATATTTGCAAGTTCCAACTTTATAAAGCTCGCAATTTCGTGGGTCACCTTCGTCTAGTTTTTCCTCTTCCTTCTCTGTCCCTTGTGCGTCTGCAATTATTTGTGCAATTTGTTCAATGGTTGTAGTGCGGTCTTTCTGTAGATTACCCAATAAAATATCATTATCAAGGTCAAAAAGTTCTTCGAACGTTGCTATATTCTGTTGATCGGGGAAAATTGATGTTTCTGACACAAATGCAGTGGTGGCAGATTTAAGCAACTTTAAGTCCCCTGTTTGCTGATTTTAGAACACCACATTAGCTGCCCGTAATCCTGGAATCATGCCGATTCCCTCCATCGTCTTTAGCACCTCTTTTTCGGCAGTTTTCATACCCTCGACAATTTCTTGCTGTAGATTAGTGGGCCAAGTAACTTCAAGTTCCTCGACAACCTTATTAATCCGTCCTTTGTGTTTTATTTCCATAAGTCTAATCACTCTTCAGTAATGTCCAACATTTCAAGGAAGCTAAAGGCCCAAGACAGGTAGTTACAAACCGGGGTCAGTACTCCAAGGAGAGTGGGACATCCCAAGAGGTTGGAGGAGGAGCAGAAAAGTAACCCAGAACTCTGGCTGTAGATATTTTAGCCAATTTCTCGTTAAAAAAATGTATACATTACGACATTTCCTGTGTGTTCAAGTTTGGGGAATTCGTGGAATTTAATTACGTGGTGTAAGTGTGAAAAGTTTGGTTATTCTCCCGGTTATGTTCCTGGGATCGGTTGCTTTCCCAGAATACTTTTAAACCAACAAGAGTGGACAAAAGTATAGCAATACTACATGAAAAAGGCTTTTTATTACAATTGTGATCGGTCTAATTTGAGTAACAACAATGCAAACTACAGCTGCAGTTTAGTCCAGTGAATCATCTTCTCTTGAGGCATTTGGGTTATCTCCGCGGGTATCTGTGGAGCTCGCGCGTGCATGTTTCCCCGACCTCGTTGCCACCTTAGCGAAACGCTTTCCATCTTCGCTAAAAATTCTCACATTTATGCCAGTCTGCCCCACGCGTTCTTTTACATTTACTGCTTCGGTTCGGCGAGTTGTAAACTTCAGGATAACTGGGACATTGATCCCACCTCCTTTCCTCCAGCGGCCTTTAGGATCATCCAATGGTGCTCCATAGACTCTACTAAAGGCGAAAATTATGCATTAGTTTTGCATTCTCTGTTTTCCGCAAGGGTAGCACAAGATTTCTTGCGGTGAATTTCTTGAACTGGTGAGTTCTACTTACAACGTCTTCACTTACCAAGTAATCGAAGCATTAACTAACAGGCCACAGGGCCGCAACCAATTCACGTTGAAGGTGACCCAATTGTCCGCGCTCATCTTCAACACGAAAAGCACGGCCTTTCTCTCCTATTTTCTTTGATACTTTAAATTCTTCTCCCTCCTTCACATCAAATCGGCACTCTTGATAGCCTTTAACAACGTATTTAACGTTTACAACCCACGTAGCATCTGAAGCCATTTCTCCGAGATGTTTGCGGCTACAAAACACACACGTTTATACTGAAGAAACTCAAGCCTTCAAAAAACTGTTATTGATTTCAGCAACTCGAACACCAGTTTTTTTTTTTTTAATCAACAGTTCGAAAATGGAACGTTCGATTGGGTTCGATTGCCCATATTTTTTTGGTGAGTACGATTTGGTTCGATTGCCGAACTCAATCGAACTCAATCCACGGATTGGGTTCAATTGTTTTCGATTGGGTTCGATTTGCTACACCGGGTATATAGTGCTTAAAAAAACAGACAAACAGCGCGGTTATAAGATCTATGCTTGTTAAAAAGGGACAAAACATTGAGATGTGCTATTTACACAATAAGAATGACATACATATATCAAATGGTTGTACATGTGCATCAAGACGGTTATATACACATCAAAATTCGCCATATAAATATCATACTTACATGTTAAATGATGATACAATTACATCCAGATTATCTGATATATTTACATCAAGATTCTTTAGCAATATCAAGTTTCCAGATAAATATACATCATGATTCGTGGTACCTTCCATCGAGTTTTAAACACATCAAGAAGCGTGATAACATACACAGTATGACTGCCAACGTCCGAATCTTATAGATTTCCATCATTCGTGATATACATATATCAAGATTTGTGATATATACATCGAGATTCGAGCACGTTTTACATTACGACAAGAATACCGCTGGATTTAAAGAGTGAGGAGTCGTGTCTTTTCCATTCCAACAAGCCGGAATCAAGAATCCGGAATCCGGAAACTGGAATCCGGAAACCACGATAATCCACAAATAGCGAGAACTACAACAACAACTTATCCACTGGATAAATCACTACTAGTCCACTGGATAATTCAATTGGTATTGCTAGTGTTTATCCGGTGGATAGCGTTATCCACCTTCTGAACAATCGAGGCCTCGTTTCTTGTGCATCTTGATTATCATCAAGTCTTCTAAGTGGAAATCCCCGTCTCAAAGGAGACATCAAGTAAATTAATGATCATACTCGAAATTGTTTATACATGATCAAGTTTACGTAAAAGTAATAATATTTGAAATTTATTGAATAAACAAAGTTGTGTTTAACCGTCTGTCCTTCCTTTGATTATGTTGTATGTATATCATTCTTCATACTTCTTCCTTTTACTAGCTATTACCACAACCTCCAACATAAGAGATTATAAATGGTTGTTGAAATCCGAAATAGGCTCCAACCGGAAACTAGTGTAATACGAGTGATTTAGTTTTGATTGACATGTGACAGGAGACATGTAAAGAGCAGTGGAACACTTCGGAATTACATCTTATATCTCTGCGGAATTATATCTTGTATCTAGGCGGTATTGTTATTTCGGAATCTTTTGGTTAACAAATTGCCTCTACCACGATTTCTATTCAAAGGAAGATATCTGTCATTAAAGAGTATGGATCATTACAACGTTATTTTAGGGTGTTTAGGTCAAATCGTTAATTAATCACGAGTTTGAAACTCGAATATGGTAATGTGGAACTCCTTTGCTGATAAAATTATCGTTACATCACCAGAAACCCATAAGGGTTGAAACGTGTAACGCGCGTTCACAGCTTCCGAATATTCAGTGCGAACTGATTGGGTGAATGTTTCAGGGCTAAGTACCATATTTGGAAACCCCTCGCTCTTGTTGTTCCAAATATGGTACTTAGCAAATTGAATATTCAGAAGCTTGTTTCCCAGCACACAAGGGGCCGTTACACGTTTCAAGCCTTATGGGTTTCTGATCACACACTTAATGATTCTGAGTAAAAGGGACTTTTATCCAGGCGATTTGCCTTAAACTTGAAAAATCGGCTGGACAATCTGCGAGCAAGCGAGCCATGCGAATTTCGCATTTAAGTCTGAGCACCCATTTTAAATAACGCTGGTAAACAGTTATTAAGTGTAAGCACTAGTAACATCTAGGTACTTCGAAGTGCCAACTGCTAGAAGTGTTTGGTTTTGGAGAATATAGTTGTGCGGGGATGCCGCCCAACTCGGAGGATTCCGCATTTATCCGGGTGGAAATTTATGTCCCACTTTTTCTCCCAATGAAATAGCTTATCAAGATCGTTTTGAAGAATTTTCGAGTCCAGTTCAGATTTGATGGTGAGATATGCAATGGTATCATCTGCAAACAGTCCAACCCTGGACGTTGTTGACTTAGGAAGGTCATTTATGTAGAGATGGAACAGGCATGGGCCTAATACGGAGACCTGCGAGAGACCTGAGAGAACCTCTATATCCTCAGAAGACACTCCATTTGGAAGAACACGTTGTTTCCTGTTGGCTAGGAAGGCTTTTATCCACATAATATTCTTTCCATGAACACCACATCTCATCAGCTTTGCGATAAGGTGACAGTGACAGACCTTGTCGAATGCCTTGGAAAAATCAATTACTAAGATATCAGTTTGTCTCTAAATCCATGCTTTAGTGAGTAGAGAATATGGTGTTCCTTAGCATGGTGCGCTCGTTATTATGTGCTCCATCAGCTAACAAGCTATGCAGGTAAGTGAGATCGGCTGGTAGTTGCTTGGATAACAATTTGGACCTTTCTTGTGTACTAGGATACATTAGCAGATTTCCAATCGTGAGGTACCTCTCTAAAGATAACGTACAGCATACCATGCACGAAAAAAATGGATTTACACCAAATTTTCACAGCGCAAATGTGATGCAAACATATGTTTACTCTAGAGAAAACCTGTAGCAAACATGGTAAATGCCACACAAGTAGTATAGTGGTTGGGGGTACTAGCGCATTTTGAATTTTGCGCTTGCTTGCATATGCACTATTTGATTTTATTTTTACAAATATTTATTACTCTATTTTGCGTTGGATTCAAAATTCACTAAAAATGAATCTATATGTTTTTCAAAATCTTTTGTATATGTCTTTTAAGGTGGGCCCACACGAGGGGACATGTTGCAGGAACATGTTGCTGCAACATGTAGCGGGGACAAAATCGTGTTAAGTGCACACTGAGGGGACATGTTGTAGGGATGCGTAGCAGGGACATGTAGGAGGGACCAAATCGCAGAGTTTACACACTTGTGAAAAAGTTGCCGGGATACGTTTCAGGGACATGTTGCAGCGACACATCCTCTCGTGTGTGCTGACACTTTTTCACTCGTGCGACATGGAATCTGTGCAAAATTTGTCCCCGCAACATGTCGCACGGAGTTCAACTTGTTGAATTTCATGGGACATGTCGCAGCGACAGAACTTTGCGTGAGACGACATGATCATCGTGTGCAAGGATATGCAACATGTTCCTGCAGCAAAAACTGATAATTGAGCCAATCAGACACAAGATCCAGCTTGCTTTGCGGTGGTGCATTTGGAAAAAAAGATGGCGTCCGTTCACAGAGGAATGACTTGGATAGAAACCGAAAACTAGTTGTTGTTTTGATGATGCTGCTCGATGATGAAGCTCCTATGATGCTGGAACGACAAGTCTGGTGCCGGCAATGGCTACTGCGACGTACCGAACGGGAAGCTTATCATACGATTTTTAAACAGTTGGCAGTTGTTGGAAGACACGCCTGGTTTTGCTGAATACATGAGGATGCCGCACGCTAAATTCGTCGCTTTGGTAGAAGCAGTTGCATTGTTCATAAAGAAACAGGAAACATGTATGAGAGAATCTATACAACCAAGCGAAAGTAGCCCTTGCAACCAGATACCTTGAAACCGGTGAAACATTCCAGTCACTATCCTTTCAGTTTCGAATCGGTACGATTACAATATCTTGTATTGTGGTGGAGGTTTGCGTTGCTATTTATCGTGTCTTCGGAAAAGAGTATTTGAAAACACCAAATACAAGTGATAAATGGAATGAAATTGCGCAGTTATTTTACTCCAAGTCGAATATTCCAAACATTATTGGAGCAATTGACGGGAAAAGGATCCTTGTCCAAAAGCCAGCCTGCGCGGGATCTCATTTTCATGACTATAAAGGAAACGAGAGCATAATAGCATTTGTTATGGCTGGACCAGAGTATGAGTGTCTATTTGTCGATGTAGGGACAAACGGACGAAACCCAGACGGCCATGCATGGCATTGTTGCTCTCTAAAGAAAGCCCTGGAGAGCTGTGACAACCCTTTGAATATTCCTCCCCTTCGCCCACTGCGGGGGCTGCAAAGCCTTCCCTTTGTCCAAAAACATGCTTAAGCCCTACCCAAGAAGAAATCTGATGGTCGAGGAAAGGATAGCCAACTACCGCATTTCGAGAGGGCGAAGAATATCTGAGAACATTCTCAGTATTCTGGGAAATAGATGACGTTGTTTTCGGGCTCCCTTTTTGCTGCAACCCGAAAAGGTGCAGCAAATCACTATGGCTATACTTAGGCTTCATAAGTGGCTACGAAACGATGGAGCAAGTTGCCGCATCTACTGTCCTCCGACACTGATCGACAGAGAAGATCCAAATACACGGGAGCTTATTCCCGGGTCTTGGAGAGATGATCTTCCTCCCGAGTCACTGCTGCCATTGCAGCCAGCTTTGGTTCACAACTACACCAGTGAAGCTAAAGAAATGCGTCAGGAGTTCACACCGTGGTTTAGTGACGAGGGAGATGTTGAATGGCAGCGAAGAATGTGTGGACCGTAAACTGAATTTCAATACACTTGCAAGCAAGTGATATAGTCACTGAAGTTACAGCTTGTGGCTAAAATGTGGTACTCCTTGAACTGTCAGCTTGATGACCTAACATAGAGCTTCACTTTCTTTACCAAAAGTAGAGAAAACTGGCATTCATTGGCCGCAAGCGTTAAGACGCTAAATTAAAAAATTGGCTCTTTAGCTTAAAGTACCGTTTAAACACAATTTCTACCGTAACCGTAGACAAAACAGAACTGTTCACAGCAAAACGGATGCAGTGTTTAGTCACAAGAAGCATGACATTGATCATGCTTAAAATAACACGCTACAAATAAGACGTTCCTTCCATCAGTTTTAATGACTATGTTTTGACACAAAGTCCATGCACAGTTTGTCAAAATGAGTTCAATGTTAATAGTGTTGTATTTTCAGAAGGAATGTTTGCATAGTTAAGTCCTTGTAAGTTTTTTGAAAGGGGAGGGAGAAGGGTTCATGTAGTTGACGAAACGTTGCATTTTCAGGACTGTGAGGTTAAAATTCGTCAAGGGTTTCCCCGTCTGTTTCTAGGAAAATTAAATGGTGGATCAAAAAACCAGACATTTATTAAAGCAATGACAAAAGTTTAAAAGACCAACAAATCCTCAGTTTCACTTCTGAAATCTGGGACAACCCATTTAAAAACAGACCAGCAGTGCCTAAGTTACAATGTGAAAAAGTTGTTATACTTTAAAATGGAATAAACGGCAAATTGAATCCAACCTAGGTTGGTTTTTAACATCCTCGTCTCTTATTCATGATCAGAAACAAATTACAAATCACTACAAGTATGTCAAGGTGATGATGTTCACAATCAGGCAATGCTCAGTGATACATGAAAAACGTCTTAAAATTTGTGTTATCTGGCAGCTCAACTGAATCAAAAACAAGTGCCTCAAGAAAGGATTTAATGAACTTCAATTCTCTCTTTGTTTCAACAAGCCTTAACAAAGGAAGAGAATGGGAATAAACACTGTGCTAGGCTTATACATTTACTGGCATGTTCACCCAAGGTCATAATAACTTCTTCCTTCATTATTTTGAAATGCCAGAGGAGAGTATGAGCGAAACTGATCTGTAGCATTCAAAGGCTGACATAGTAACTGTTGAGTGGGTGATAACTACTGCCAGAACTTGCACTGGCTGGTCTCCCATAGTTTTCAACATAACCAATAGTTGTATGTTGAGGAAAACTACCCTGCTTGCTCCATGCCATCTTTCTCCTCCATGTCATAAACCACATCAGAAATTAATTTCTTGGCTCGGCGAAATTGACCAGGAGTTAATTTGGCCAACGACAAGGCAACATAATTACCAAAGGCCACTGACACACTTTTTTCAACTAGTGGTGTTTACGAGGCAGATGGAGGTGGAGTGTTGATTTCATCTACAACTCGAGCCAATAGCTTCAGCTTTTTGTCCTCCCTTTCGTCTCTTAGAGCCACTCTTGATCTTTTCCTAGATTTTGCCTCTGGTTGGTCCATTATTGAATCCACAGTGGCATCTGTGTCATCACAAATTGAATCGAGGAAGTGTAGTTGAGGAAAGAATTCCTAGGTACTAATGTAAATGTCCTTGCTGCCTGAGCCTGATGGTTTATGTTTGGCTTTGGAGTTTTCTTGTTTGTAAATCTTGACCAAACTCTTCCGTTTTCGAACAATTTCTTCACAAGCGAACTTCTCATTAAGTTCTTTATGCAACAAGTCCAACAAAAGGTCCTTGTTGGCATTGGTGTGGTACTCTGCTGCATTGTGATCCCACAAGGAGGGCTTTCCTTGATAGTATGAAATGAGTGTTTCTGAAAAAGAAATACGTGCATGTTTCTTTATCAATATTTAGTTTTATCAAAATAAAATTTAGCAGATCTTCACTCTGAAAAAGAGTACAGGGTTTACCTATTTCTTCACTTGACCACTCGCCCTGATCTTCACTTGCCTCTGACAATTCCAGTGACGACCGAGGGAATTCCAGGTCTCCCCAAAACGTCCACTTTACGTCATACTCTGGATCTCCGCTTTTTCATGTATCTCACTACGGAGCTTCGCAAGCAATGCCACCTTGATTTAATCTCTTTTAGGCCTCTTGGTGGCTGTGTGTTTCCGAATCGGGCTATCAATGGTACCATTGCTTTCTTTGTTTCTGCCTTGTTGCCGTTGTCTTTCAGGCGCTTATCCCATATTTCCTTGAAATGCGAAATAAGCATACGAGTCTGGCTTGCATTCCACGAGTTCTGGCTGGTATCATCAGCAGGATCACCCAACTGGTGTTCTTCAATTAGTCCATCACCGAGGGCCGCCATCTTCTTTCCACATATGTGACCAATGCATTGTGGCCTTTGTTTCTTAAACTCTCGCCTTTACCGCGGTTGTTTCACACGAGGGGGCATGTCCCTGCAACATTTACCAGAGACATGTTCCAGCTACATTTTCGTGTGTGTGTGCAAGTCTTAATCCTTTCCCTCACTCATGTCCCTGCTACACGTCCCAGTTACATGACCGCTAATATGTACAGTTTATAATATGTCGCTGCTACATGTTGCCGCAACATGTTCCTGAACCTGTCCCCTCGTGTGGGCCCACCTTAAAAAATATTACCAAGGACCAAACTACATGATTAAATATTCACATAATCAATCAAATGGAACATGAAAGAATCACATAGCATAACATTCGTAGAAATAAAGAAAGTGATTTTCCCGTGATTTTAACAAATCAAAAACGTACACATAAATTTATTTTCTGATATTTTTCTGATCCCTTACAGATCTGATAAATTTTCTGATGCATGAAGTTTGTTTAAATATTTGCATAATCAAAATAGCGTGACATTCGATAAGCTGTAGCAGTAAACTTTAGCAGTAAGGTTTAGCAGTAAACTTTAGCAGTAAACTTCAGCAGTAAACTTTAGCAGTAAACTTTAGCGGTAAACTTTATAAGTAAACTTTAGCAGTAAACGTTAGCAGTAAACTCTAGCAGTAAACTCTAGCAGTAAACTCTAGCAGTAAACTTTAGCGGTAAACTTTAGAAGTAAACTTTAGCAGTAAACTTTGTCATTTAGATTGTTTTGGTGTGTTGATTTTGTAGTCACCGTAAGCATAATTTTGATGCCATTAGCGCTTATCATCGAAGCAGGACATCATCAGCTCATATGTTCCAAGTTGATGTAAGTTGCTTCTGATCGTTTTCACTGTATGACACATTTGTTTGTTATAAAATAGCGTTTTTTTGTAGTCTTCATGTTTAATATTCTTCTTAATAATATTCTTCTTGATTCCCTTAGCTGTTTTTCCGCCCTTGTTATTGTCTTTGATGTATGAATACATTTTAGATCGCAAACCGATGAATTCTGTGATTGGAATGCCTGAAGCTTCATCTTTGAATTTACCAATCACCTTTTTATTAATTTTATCATAGAATGGACTATTTTCTGAATAATCACTGTTGTCAAATTTATTTCTATCATTCTAAAAGTCTTGATACACATCACTAGTTTCAATTTCATGAGTTAGTGAGTCTGTATCAGTGAATAAAAGCTTACCTTTATTTCCATATTTATTTTTGATGTAATTGTAATGAAAATCATACATTAACGTCTTACTAAGATCTAAAATACACATGCCAAAATATGCCGGTCTATTAAGGGTTAGCGTTTCTGTAATCTTATGCACAGCTACAAGATTTTGGTTGAATATTTTACTGCTTACGTAAGTAGGTTTTGATCTTAATTTAATCAGTTTTTCCTCATCCGTGACTAGTCTCACATCAACTCTTTTTCGTAAATTTTCCATTGTTTTGCCAAAAACGCTGTTATTCATAAGTTAAAAAAATCTTTTTCAAAAGCATTTTTGGCATTGGTTCTATTATGTGTATTAAAGTCAATATACGGCCTCATCCATGGTGACTGATTAAACTCAAGTACTCTGTGAACTTTAGTGACTTTTAATCGTAAGTCAATATACAATTGCAGTGCCCTGTAATGAAGAACATACTTTTCTTTGTCTTTTAGGGTTGGAATCAGTTTGTGAACAAGACCAGTTGATATATTAGATTGATCAGCAATATTTTTACAATAAGGAGACAACATATCTTTATTAACTTTGATCTTTTCAGCAGCACATGGATAATCATCATGTAAATTATGCAATTCTTTCGGATACTTAAGATCAACTTCTAATATTAATCCTTCAGTGCTGTTTTTCCTGTACCTAGCTAGGTCAAGCTGATCAATTTGTTTTCCTGATAATCATTTAAATCCTCCTGTTGATAAAAATTGACTCATAGCCCATCCATATAAATTATTAGCGTCTAAATACATAATATACTTTGAAGGAGTATTTTCAACGTATGTTTTCATGTACTGATTCCGCCACGCATCCCTTTTTCAATGAACTGGAACATATCAATGTCAGTCATTAGCTCCAATTTGATATCAGTGATCTTTAACATTGCGTCCCAAGATAATCCAGGCGATGTATAATAATGACATGGATCTAGCTTGTAATACTGTAAGCATGTTTTACGGAAATTTTCGAATACATCAGCTGATAGAAGTATGTCACATTTTAGATACAAATCATGATATTCACCCATAGATTTTAAGTTAAAAGTATTCCACACATTTTTAGCATGTTTATATTGCTCATCGGTGATTGATTCATCAGTTAGTATGCTATAAAATTCTTCTTTTGTTGGCAGATGAGGTTCATTGAATTTGTCAAATGAATCCATGAAATCATGGTAAATGCCTTTTTTAGACATCAAATTAAGTTTATCATCTTGAAACTCTTGTGAGGTATATTTTAATGCTTTATCAGGTAAATTATTTACTAATTTGTCGAGACTTGTACTCATAAATTGAAAACTGTCAATGAATGTTAAATGATTTCCAAGCATGAAAGCCATATACTTTTCCATATTATTTGGGATAGCATTAACATTCATTTGACATTCTTCTCCATTTTTAGTTTTGTATATGTGTTTTTTTGCTATTTCACCAATATTTTGCATAATCAAATGACTGTCATAGCCTCTAAGATTATGAAATATAACTTGTATTTTATCAGTCAATTTAAAATTCAGGTTACAATCTTGATGAGCAGAGCCTCTGTAAAAACCAGTGACATGACAATGATCTCTTACTTTAATATCTTTATCACTATATTTTTTGTTACAAATATGGCATTCATCAGCTTTTAGAAATTTTTATTCATCTTTTTTTGTCATTTTTAATGGCATGAAGAATTTTTTCTTGATAATATTCTTATAATATTTGACTTCATCAAGCATTTTTTCCATAAAATTGTATGCTGCATTTGTGCCTCTGTATATTTGAACTGGTTTGCTGTATTTATCATCATAACAACAAACCACTTTATAACCATAACTACAGTCTGTGTGTTTTTGATAAGCATCAGTGTATGATTCATCATTGTTTGGTTTACAACCATGTACTTTTTCACTTAAAGCTTCAAAATCAGCATGTATTACAAATGGCACTGGTAATTGTTTATAAAAATTAGTGAATTTTACTTTTGAACCTATTTCAGGCATTTTGGTAGCTTGTTCGCCATCTATTTGAATACATATTTCTTTGTGATTAGTTTAAACTTGTTCAGAGCTGAAGCATTGTAGACAATACATACAAAAAGGCTGTCGTTCTTTGTGCTTTGTTTGATTAAACATAAATTTATTAAAGGCTTTAATCAGTACATAATGTGTTTTTGTTTCTTCAGTTATTAATAATAAATTCATCTCCATTATTTTCTTTTGAAATATATATTGGAAAAGGTTGTTTGTTTTCATAACAAAATACATTAATGTTAATACTGTTTTGTTTTTCAATTTTGTTTATTTGGTTAATAGTTACCGGAAATTCAATGCCTTGATAATCTAAATTTTGAATAAATGCTTTATCTGATTTTTTAATTCGTTGTGGATCTTTGTTTTGTGGATTAAGATGGCGAATATGGCCCCATCTGAAGCATTCATTATCGTTGTTTTTTAAGTTTATCAATCCTTTTGAACTATTAAATATTCATTGATAGCTTAATATAAGAATTTCCTTTCATAGGTTATCTTAACAATATTAAGATAATGATTATCATCTGATAAAACAACCCAACCAGATCCTTCTGAAATCCATTGAGCTACCTTGTTTAATATTTGCTGTTTTGATAAATTTAAAGCTAGTTCACTTTGAGTTTTGCTTATTACTGTTTGTGCTATGCTGTTAAAATAAGCTGACTTTATTGTTTTTTCTTCACGACCTCTTTGTTTTTCAAATGTGATCTTCAATGTTTCAATTAATTTTAGTCCTTTCATTTTATTTAAAACTTTTTCAATATGAATTTCAATTGCTTTTCTTTTGTTTTGTAATTGAATTAAAGGGTCTTTGTTGTTTTTAATCCTTATTTCATATGATGTTGTAAAGCCTTTTAAAGCAGTGTTTGTTTCTTTTATTATAGTTCTTTGTTCTGGTATAGGATTAATATCGAAAGTTTTAGTTCTTTTAGCTGGAATAGGTGTTTCTTTTTCTTCAATAATAGTTGGTAATTTATCTCTAAATTTAAACGGAGGTCGAATTATATTATCTTCATATTCTTGAACCATTTGTTTAACAGTGCAACGTGGTGTTGGTATAGGTTTTCGTTTTATAGCTTTTTTATTTTGTTGTAAAATCAAATTTATTAGTTCTGATTTTGAAAGTTTTTCTAATTTCCTTTGTTCATCTATATATTAGTATTATATAAAATTCTTATTCTTAAGTATTTTATCAACATTGAAAAATTCAAATAAATTAAAACAATGAAAATATTTCTATATGTTTTTTGAAAAATCATTCAATATTATTTAAATTATTTTTATGCATTTTTGTCTGGCAATGATTCCATTTATTTTTTAATAAATATTTTTTATCACTTATTAGGCAAATCCATTCCTTTGTGCTTAAATATTTTTTTATTGACAAATATTGACCTACAATAAAGAATATTGTATTTTATTGTATTGTAAGAAAATTTTTTTTATTATTATTTACGCTTAAATCGTACTCTTCTCTTTTTTTTCCCTTTCTTTTCGTCTTTTCAAAGCATTAACATAACTAAAACAGCAATCATTTAAAACCTGAATGATTCCTTTTAAACTTTTCATATATATAATATATTTAGATTTTATTAACTTTCTGTATCTGATGAAAAATATTCTGTTTCTGTTTCATAAGTATTATCTGAATTAACTGTAGCAAAGGAATCAAAGACTTTACCTTGTTCTATAAGGTTTTAATCAACAAAACCTCGAGCCACACGATCAAATTAACAAACATGCCGGGCTAACATAGCAAAACCGCTGTATCAAATGGTGACGGCGGCTCAACGTTCAGAGTAGTAACACTGCAAACAGACAAGGGTGGTTTTGGCCCATCATACTTGAATGAATGAATTCTGTGATTGGAATGCCTGAAGCTTCATCTTTGAATTTACCAATCACCTTTTTATTAATTTTATCATAGAATGGACTATTTTCTGAATAATCACTGTTGTCAAATTTATTTCTATCATTCTAAAAGTCTTGATACACATCACTAGTTTCAATTTCATGAGTTAGTGAGTCTGTATCAGTGAATAAAAGCTTACCTTTATTTCCATATTTATTTTTGATGTAATTGTAATGAAAATCATACATTAACGTCTTACTAAGATCTAAAATACACATGCCAAAATATGCCGGTCTATTAAGGGTTAGCGTTTCTGTAATCTTATGCACAGCTACAAGATTTTGGTTGAATATTTTACTGCTTACGTAAGTAGGTTTTGATCTTAATTTAATCAGTTTTTCCTCATCCGTGACTAGTCTCACATCAACTCTTTTTCGTAAATTTTCCATTGTTTTGCCAAAAACGCTGTTATTCATAAGTTAAAAAAATCTTTTTCAAAAGCATTTTTGGCATTGGTTCTATTATGTGTATTAAAGTCAATATACGGCCTCATCCATGGTGACTGATTAAACTCAAGTACTCTGTGAACTTTAGTGACTTTTAATCGTAAGTCAATATACAATTGCAGTGCCCTGTAATGAAGAACATACTTTTCTTTGTCTTTTAGGGTTGGAATCAGTTTGTGAACAAGACCAGTTGATATATTAGATTGATCAGCAATATTTTTACAATAAGGAGACAACATATCTTTATTAACTTTGATCTTTTCAGCAGCACATGGATAATCATCATGTAAATTATGCAATTCTTTCGGATACTTAAGATCAACTTCTAATATTAATCCTTCAGTGCTGTTTTTCCTGTACCTAGCTAGGTCAAGCTGATCAATTTGTTTTCCTGATAATCATTTAAATCCTCCTGTTGATAAAAATTGACTCATAGCCCATCCATATAAATTATTAGCGTCTAAATACATAATATACTTTGAAGGAGTATTTTCAACGTATGTTTTCATGTACTGATTCCGCCACGCATCCCTTTTTCAATGAACTGGAACATATCAATGTCAGTCATTAGCTCCAATTTGATATCAGTGATCTTTAACATTGCGTCCCAAGATAATCCAGGCGATGTATAATAATGACATGGATCTAGCTTGTAATACTGTAAGCATGTTTTACGGAAATTTTCGAATACATCAGCTGATAGAAGTATGTCACATTTTAGATACAAATCATGATATTCACCCATAGATTTTAAGTTAAAAGTATTCCACACATTTTTAGCATGTTTATATTGCTCATCGGTGATTGATTCATCAGTTAGTATGCTATAAAATTCTTCTTTTGTTGGCAGATGAGGTTCATTGAATTTGTCAAATGAATCCATGAAATCATGGTAAATGCCTTTTTTAGACATCAAATTAAGTTTATCATCTTGAAACTCTTGTGAGGTATATTTTAATGCTTTATCAGGTAAATTATTTACTAATTTGTCGAGACTTGTACTCATAAATTGAAAACTGTCAATGAATGTTAAATGATTTCCAAGCATGAAAGCCATATACTTTTCCATATTATTTGGGATAGCATTAACATTCATTTGACATTCTTCTCCATTTTTAGTTTTGTATATGTGTTTTTTTGCTATTTCACCAATATTTTGCATAATCAAATGACTGTCATAGCCTCTAAGATTATGAAATATAACTTGTATTTTATCAGTCAATTTAAAATTCAGGTTACAATCTTGATGAGCAGAGCCTCTGTAAAAACCAGTGACATGACAATGATCTCTTACTTTAATATCTTTATCACTATATTTTTTGTTACAAATATGGCATTCATCAGCTTTTAGAAATTTTTATTCATCTTTTTTTGTCATTTTTAATGGCATGAAGAATTTTTTCTTGATAATATTCTTATAATATTTGACTTCATCAAGCATTTTTTCCATAAAATTGTATGCTGCATTTGTGCCTCTGTATATTTGAACTGGTTTGCTGTATTTATCATCATAACAACAAACCACTTTATAACCATAACTACAGTCTGTGTGTTTTTGATAAGCATCAGTGTATGATTCATCATTGTTTGGTTTACAACCATGTACTTTTTCACTTAAAGCTTCAAAATCAGCATGTATTACAAATGGCACTGGTAATTGTTCATAAAAATTAGTGAATTTTACTTTTGAACCTATTTCAGGCATTTTGGTAGCTTGTTCGCCATCTATTTGAATACATATTTCTTTGTGATTAGTTTAAACTTGTTCAGAGCTGAAGCATTGTAGACAATACATACAAAAAGGCTGTCGTTCTTTGTGCTTTGTTTGATTAAACATAAATTTATTAAAGGCTTTAATCAGTACATAATGTGTTTTTGTTTCTTCAGTTATTAATAATAAATTCATCTCCATTATTTTCTTTTGAAATATATATTGGAAAAGGTTGTTTGTTTTCATAACAAAATACATTAATGTTAATACTGTTTTGTTTTTCAATTTTGTTTATTTGGTTAATAGTTACCGGAAATTCAATGCCTTGATAATCTAAATTTTGAATAAATGCTTTATCTGATTTTTTAATTCGTTGTGGATCTTTGTTTTGTGGATTAAGATGGCGAATATGGCCCCATCTGAAGCATTCATTATCGTTGTTTTTTAAGTTTATCAATCCTTTTGAACTATTAAATATTCATTGATAGCTTAATATAAGAATTTCCTTTCATAGGTTATCTTAACAATATTAAGATAATGATTATCATCTGATAAAACAACCCAACCAGATCCTTCTGAAATCCATTGAGCTACCTTGTTTAATATTTGCTGTTTTGATAAATTTAAAGCTAGTTCACTTTGAGTTTTGCTTATTACTGTTTGTGCTATGCTGTTAAAATAAGCTGACTTTATTGTTTTTTCTTCACGACCTCTTTGTTTTTCAAATGTGATCTTCAATGTTTCAATTAATTTTAGTCCTTTCATTTTATTTAAAACTTTTTCAATATGAATTTCAATTGCTTTTCTTTTGTTTTGTAATTGAATTAAAGGGTCTTTGTTGTTTTTAATCCTTATTTCATATGATGTTGTAAAGCCTTTTAAAGCAGTGTTTGTTTCTTTTATTATAGTTCTTTGTTCTGGTATAGGATTAATATCGAAAGTTTTAGTTCTTTTAGCTGGAATAGGTGTTTCTTTTTCTTCAATAATAGTTGGTAATTTATCTCTAAATTTAAACGGAGGTCGAATTATATTATCTTCATATTCTTGAACCATTTGTTTAACAGTGCAACGTGGTGTTGGTATAGGTTTTCGTTTTATAGCTTTTTTATTTTGTTGTAAAATCAAATTTATTAGTTCTGATTTTGAAAGTTTTTCTAATTTCCTTTGTTCATCTATATATTAGTATTATATAAAATTCTTATTCTTAAGTATTTTATCAACATTGAAAAATTCAAATAAATTAAAAACAATGAAAATATTTCTATATGTTTTTTGAAAAATCATTCAATATTATTTAAATTATTTTTATGCATTTTTGTCTGGCAATGATTCCATTTATTTTTTAATAAATATTTTTTATCACTTATTAGGCAAATCCATTCCTTTGTGCTTAAATATTTTTTTATTGACAAATATTGACCTACAATAAAGAATATTGTATTTTATTGTATTGTAAGAAAATTTTTTTTAT
>NC_090876.1:29730521-29740521 GCF_036669935.1 Montipora foliosa
ACTACAGATTTTTCTTCATTTTTTGTTGAATAGAGTTTTTTTTATTCTTAGCTAAGAGATCTTTTACGTGTCTGTTATAAAACTCACTTCCTTTATCATTCCATAAAAATTCTGGTTTTCTACCATTTTTGAA
This sequence comes from Montipora foliosa, assembly GCF_036669935.1. NCBI lineage: Eukaryota > Metazoa > Cnidaria > Anthozoa > Scleractinia > Acroporidae > Montipora > Montipora foliosa. The sequence continues at coordinate 29,730,655 of NC_090876.1, forward strand.
GATGATTCGAAATGCTTCTCTAATTGTCTCTCCTTGTTTATTTTTCAATGGTACAATCCATCCATATTTACTAAAAACATCTATCACCATAAGCAAATACTTGAATCGTTTGTTCCATTTACTAAATTGCTGCATTTCAACTGAGTCTGCAGCCCATATTTCATCAATATGATTTACAATAACTCCTCTGGTTTTGAATTTTCTCTTGATTGGTTTGTGTACTTCATTGGCTAATTGCTGAGACCAATTATTATTACTCAGCGCCGCTTTACGTTTTTTGATTTAACACCAAGTCCTAATATTTTTTTGCTTGCATTGTGTATTTTACTGTTGTTGAAAACCATGGTCTTTGATTAAAAGGAATATCTCTTATTTGTTTTATCATAACATCATCAGGTTGATGCTTTTTTGTCAAATTATCTCCAGCTTTGCTATAAGCCTGTCATGTTGCTGACAAATAGCATCTAATTTATTAATTGGATCCCAAATTGATGAATCATTACTATTCAATCTTTCTTCTAGTTTAGTACCAGGTCCACCGTAATTGTATTTTTTACCAGTTGGAGTTCTTAAATGTAATTCTCCGAGCTTAGCTAACTGTTTTTGAATATCAAGAGAACCACCATCAAGGTCTTTCCTATTTATTTTATATTTTTTCTTTGGTCTGATTTTTGTTGACAATTGATTAAGAGCTTCTGAAACAACTTTATTTACAAGAGAATTCAATTTGCTCATACCATAATTAATCATTTTTTGCTGTAATTTTGGGTCTCTCAGAGCTTCTGATCCATAGTATCTCCCCATTTCAATAGCTTTCTTTCCAAGCCAAGGGATAGCATGAGTAAAACTAGCTTCAGCAGCAATATTACCAAGATCAGATGCTATTCCTTTGCTGGTTACCAGCCGGCTTTTTAGTTTCCCTGATTTTTAACAAATCTTGTTTTTTTTATTCTGCATTCAGCACAAGTACAATAAAACATTAATCTTCCATTTTTTGCTTGTTTATAACCTGAAGGTTCAACACATTCAGTTTGTTTTTTCTGTTTCACGCAATATGTTTTAACCATTATATATATGTAATTTAGATATTTTTAAAATACTGTTGAAAAAATATTTCATTAGCCGTTGTATCATGGGTATTAAATACTTTTAACGGATCATAATATGAATTTCCTTTATTTATTCCATTTAAAAAGTACAAACAAAAAAAACCACATATTGTTGTCATAATCTTTTGTATTTGATTGTTTTGATGTAATAATGTTATGTTTTCTTTTTTTGCATGGTTGACAATTTCTTGAAAAGGTGGCATGCCGAACGAATCAAAATAATTAATAACACCATTTTTTTACATAAGTAGCGACCCAATGACTGCCCCTCATATATGATGGTTCAAGATTGTCAATAAATAATGCTTGTTTGTGATTATGTTGAACAGATTCATCTCTTGATAATACATCATTTATTGGTATATGCAAATATTTACACCATTTTATTAAATCATGATTTGACATTGGAATATTTTTATAAAATTTTGGTTTTACAGTATTGCTCCTAAAATTGGAATATTGTTGAAAGGACTGTTTTTTCCTAATAGTAATCCTTTTCCTTTTACTTTTTTCTTTTTTTTTTTTGCACCTTGAACTGTTACATATGGTGGATAACTATAAAATGGAGATTGCATTTGTGGTAAACCAATTCTCGGTGCTCCTTTTCCATTAGTTCGTTTTAAACCAATTCTTGGAGCTCCTTTACCACTAATAAGATTTTTTACCAAATCAACAGCCATTGGTATTCCAATTGAAGCAAAAATTGTTCCTAAAAAGCCACCAGCTTTGATGGATAAATATGAAGACCTTTGCCCATTTGAAGAGCCTTAAACATATCTCTTTGCTGTTTTGTTGTAAACATATTTGCATATGGCATCAATTCATTAATTTTATTATATGGAATAATTAAACCACCTGTTTGAACTCCTTTTCCAGTAATGGCTTTTAAAGCTTGACAAGCTCCTCCCAAGCTAATCCTGATAAAGCTGATAAGCCTAGTGTTTTACCAATATTTGGAAGATATGTTTTTCCTAATGACAAAATTGAAGATAATAAACTTCCTCCAACTTGTTTTCTAATATTAGTTTTAGATAATTTGATATCCATGCCTTTTTTTAATTGTTTGCTTTTATTCAATTTTCTTACAACATTAGCAGGCACATGAAGAGTATCGTTTCCTGATAAAGTCTCAAAACAATTGTTTCTCGTTTATGAAAAGCTTTTTCTAAATTCTTTTTTTGATTCGGTGATAATTTTACATTTATTTCGTAAAGGTGAGTCATTTCTTGTATATATTATATGTTATATAATTTGTTAATTACATAACATATTTTTAATTAAATATGAAAACAAAATTTAAGCTATAACAAGTTCATTTCCAATTTTATCAATAGCAATTTGTTCTTCATATAAAACAACAGCATGAACACTGAAATTTTGATGTGCATTTTCTGACAATCTATACCTAAATGTAAGCTGCTTTGGATCTCTTGTTACGTTTTCTGTTGGAAAAGACAGATCGAAAAATAGAAGCGGATACAAACTATCGTAATTGCTTAGATTTAGCTGAGTACCAGAATCAAAATCATTTTTCCTCATTGCGTAAGACATCAAATCATTGAATATTCGTACTTTGGAGTCACTATCATACTCCAATTCAGGATAAAATACACCATCTCCATATTCAAGTCTGCAATTCGCCAAAGATGATGGACAATCTAATGAAAAAGTATCAATTTTATAAGGAGTTCATTAGCCATTAGCCATTAGCGTTACGATAACTCTTTTTGAGGTATACAAAAACATATTTTACATTATCAATGCTTGCTGATATTTGGAAACAACCAAAAGTTTGTTTTGGTTGAGATACTTCATATAATTCTCTTAAATACTTCCATTTTGATTCTTTCATAAATGAGTAATTCTGTATTCCAGTCGGCGTATAAGAAACATCATAGCACTGAGTCTGTGCTGCTTAATTAAGGTTAAGAACGACATTTTGATGAATATGAATGCACAGAAAGTAACTCTCCTGGTCCTTCTAGATCTTAGTGCAGCATTTGACACGGTGCAGCATGCTATTCTCCTTGAAAGGCTGAAGTAAAACAACAAATAACATTGTTACAAAATCAGATTAGATATAGTGAAAACAGATAATCATTGTATAATGTATATACATAATATGTGTGAAAAAATATTTGCTTTCAATCATATAAGCAAAAAAATCTATCAAATGAAAAAGAAATTCATGAAAGCAAATATTTGTATAAATATTATCACAAAAAATGTTGGTGTTATAAAAATTATTTCAACATTACCAAAAAATACACCTATCAACCAATATTGGATAATCTTTATTAGTAGTTACTGGTACAATAGCAGGTGGAATTACTCTTAATCCTATTATTATTGCTGTCATCAGTGGATGTGGTGTTTTACTTCAAACTTATGCAAGTGCAAAAAAATATGATCGAAAATTAGAACATTGCAAATTTGCATATACTAGTTATAATAATCTCTTAATTGAACTAATGATTTATTAAAAAACAATTTTTCATCAAATACACCCGATGAATCTCTTAGATCAAATGTGTTACAAACACGGTTTATAATATCTCTTGATATTACAGATCTGTTTTTTAGTTCCATATCCAATAACACATTTTTAATATGATATTTTCTTATATATATACTCTTTTTTCTTATTTTATACATATTCTCATAAAAATCAATATAATCATTTTTATACACATGATGATGACAAAGACCACATTGAACGCAAGTCATTACACCATCAATATCTCTTATATCTCGTTTTGTACAACAAGGAAAATAGAGCTCTTTTTTATTATCAATAAGTCGTTTATTACACATTACAAAATAAAACGTTTTCAATAAAAAGATCATAATAAATACTGCAATCCATTATATATGAAGAAGACATTTTTAAATTTTACTGCTAAAGTTTACTGCTAAAGTTTGTCAAATGTCACGCTATTTTGATTAATATTTAAACAAACTTCATGCATCAGAAAATTTATCAGATCTGTACTTTTATCAGAAAAAATATCAGGAAATAAATTTATGGGTACATTTTTGATTTGTTAAAATCACGGGAAAACCCCTTTCTTTATTTCTAATAATGTTATGCTATGTGATTCTTTCATGTTCCATTTGATTGATTATGTGAATATTTAATCATGTAGTTTGGTGCTTGGTAATATTTTTTTAAAAACATATAGAAAAAATTTTGAAAAACATATAGATTAATTTTTTAGTGAATTTTGAATCCAACGCAAAATTTCCACGCAAAATTTCAAGGTCAAATTTGAAAGCAAAATCCAACGAGTAATAAATATTTGCCGCCTAGCCAGCGGCCAACTTAAAAAAAACAGCTGACCTCGATGACCTCTAAACTTGAGCCCCGCGATATGGTCATGTGATACTGTTCAGCGGATGCCTTGTTTTTGACAGGTGTTAATTGACCATAACATGGATGTCCAATATCAAAGATGTACGCTGTAAGTGTCAGCTGGAGTATGCCCCGATATGGTTAGGTGATACTGGTCACATTGGCATACATGGAGGGGTGGAGAGACGTACGGTCGCACGGTCACCAAAGCCAAATTTTCTCGCACAGATGGGTTACCATATTTTCTTACAAATGGTGCTTCGCGCGCGCACCATGGGCATATGCATATATAGTTAACAAAATAAAGTAGTAAAATTCATAGATGCTTATAAACGAAAAGAAAAATGCAAATAAGATACTATATACATCTCCATCATCCATAAAAGGGTTTAACCAAAATCAGTTCATCAGAGAAACCTTTTTACTATTTCACAGTTTTGGATCTTTAATCTGATGTAATTATAAAGTCTAAGAACGTTTATTTGCATTTAGTTGTATCCTGGGTACAGTCTCTTGAGACTTGTTCTTAAATCTTCATACTTGTTCATCTTTAGTCTTTCTCTTTCCTTAATCGCTCAAATGATGCAAACAACTCATTCGATGATTATCCATTGTTTTTCCTTTATATCGCTAGCCACGATATATGGTTTGTTGGCTCCATTCCTTGGTGGTGTATCTTGGTGTATAGGTATGTCCCAGATAATTTTTGCATTTTGGTTCTCAACATAGCTTTTTGCTTTTTGGAGGTGGTTTCTTATGCCATGGTGTTACTTTCTCGCCATAGTTAAACCCAGACATATTTAAGATATCGTCATAGATTGGACGTAGCAAACGATCATGTCTGCCTTTGTAAAATATTTGGGCAATAGCAGGGCAGCTACAGAGTAGATGGGGTACGTTTTCCTCAGTCGTTGATATAACAGAATCTCCATGTCAAATCTCCAGCTTCTGCTTTGAGTTTCTTGGCCTTGTCTTTTTAACGTCGGTCTTTATGATTGTTTTCTTTTCCAAATTATTGTAATTAATATCCAGATTAAGTTGACTTGCGAATGATGTTGCGTCTTTTATAATGGATCTCATTGATTTTTTTCTCCTTGTAAAGTACCGTCGTGTCTCGATTTATACAGACTTTGAGCAATTGTAATACGAGAGTGCCTGATTCTTGAGTTCCTGTGCACATCCTGCATTGGGTATCAACAAGAGGTTGCTGCTGTTTGTATTTCTTGTACATATTGGTTGGTAGCAAATGTTGCCTTCTTCTTGTGTTTATACCATATACCACACCAGGTATATTTCTCCACTTCTGCAATAGCTTGAAACAATCAGCTGAGATGCTAAGAAAGAATACACTTGCCCACAAATAGCAAACAGGCTAATCTAGGCCGGTAATGTATACATTTCCACTATGGAAGCTAAAGCTACATTAAATTGCATCAATTAACACGAACGAACTTGAAATAATAACTTCATTGCACGATTGAGACACGCCTTTTTAAAAATTTCAACCACCACCACTTCCTCAACGATGTTACACAACAGCCATAGAATAGAGCTTTTTTCAGAGACAAATCCAGAAGCGATGTGGGATGTTTGGAAAAAAATTGTTTATGGCAGTTTGCGCATGAGCTGACGGAATGTTTGAACAAGAGAGAAAAATGCAGTACCTCCAGACGTGGCGCTGGAGCGTCGTACCAACCGAGTCATCCCGGGATTTCGGCCAGTGCGATCGCTTTTGGACGCAGTTGGCTGTTGCTGTTTTCTGCTGCCCACCTCGCCTCCCGGTACGGCATCCAGGGAGGGATATGTCGGGCCCTAAACCATATGAGACAAATCCCACGCCTACTCACAGCTCCAGACCGCTCTTGTCATTACAATTTAGCGTACGATTTCCATGGCTTATATATTCAAGAGAAAAGTCACTTTATCTGTCATGTGATAAGCACTCTGGAGTCGCAGATTACAAAGTGTACGCAAGCACCCTGCTGAAGGTAATATACACACATGCTTAAAGTTATTTCGTCTCGAATTTCAGAGTAAGTACAATAGCTAATATCTTGTAGACATTACATTTACAGCTAAAATACATAACCCATACGGATAAATAATTAAACATAAAATATTTAAAGAAACAGCGATTTTCAGAAAAACAGCCTGGATCGATTCTCATTTTAAAACCTGTTTACTTATTCAGTGTGGATAAAATCAGGTAGCGCGTTCCATAACTTAGCTGATACTGAGGTAAGAAAGAGAATTAAGACCATAACTGGTTGTTCTAGGTTTATTGAGGAACAGAATGTAATTTCTGCGAACATCATGAGAACTGAGAAGACCGGAGAGAAAACTCGGTTGTTGTTTCTATATGCAGTAGCAGGAAAATCCTTCAAAAACAGACTTTTATAGTATTAATATCAGAAAATGTTGAATGCGCTTATTGCATAGAGATCATATAGAGTTTGCCTTTCGTAATCTGCAAATGTAAATCTCAGTATTCTCTTACTTACATTATACCGTTCTTTTGACAAGACCAACTGACGAAAAGCCAGTTTTTGCTACAAGAATAACAGCGAAAAAAGCGCTACTTTGTCGCAAATTTTCTATAACAAAAATTTGTTCAGAAATCAAAAGTGTACATTAGCAGCACACACAAGGGCTACTCCTTAGTATCTGGCTAGACAGTTTCTTTTCACTTTTCCCTCCGGCCGCGCTTCAGCCATTTAATGAGGTCCAGTCTCGTGCTTCTCAAGTTGCCTCGTTCATGCCCAAATGAATTCTGGGTAATTATGCCATTCCGTGACTAGGGAAGAACCCGATTTTCTTTTCATAGACTTTTTTATGAGTTTCGGGCCACCCAGTCCTACAAGCAACCACTGAGCCAGAATTCTATCTACAACCCACGGATACAATATTTGCTCTTAAAGCTCCAAACCTTAACACTGTATGCAGGCTTTTGAACCACCTAGACGCAAAAAAAGCCACTGGGTTAGATAAAATTCCCTGTAAACTCTCAAAAATTTCTGACAGTATTGTCTGGCCGTCCTTAGCATCCTTTTTTGAGCAGTATAGGTGCCGAAATCTTTCCAAAAGTTACACCGCGGTTTAAGAAAGGATCCAAGCGTGAACTGGAAAAGCTATCGACCAATATCAGTATTGCCACTCGCCTCAAAAGTTTTCGAAAAAATATTTCGCATCAATTTTATGATTACCTTCAGGTTAATTGTCTCTTGAACACGTACCAATCTAGCTTTCGATCAATGCACAGCACGACAACAGCGCTGCTTGAGACAACGAATAACTGGTCAATTAATATTGACCACGGTCTCTTGAATGGACTGCTCTTTATTAACCGCGCGCCCATGGGTCGAGCACGGTTCTTGCTCTGCAATCGGTTTATTTTTTTGGAGGCATCGTTTTCCATGCTGTATAATGATAATAGGGAGTGGTATATCGGTCTTAACATTTTATCGTCTCGACTTGGGCTATAGCAGAGCAGCTACACAGTAGATGCGGGATGGTTTCTTCTGTATTATGGCACAACGTGCATGTTAGATCTAATCACCGTTCTTGTTGTTTCTTTACTCTGTATGCTTTTGTAGGGGCCAGTTGTTGTAAGATGCTAGTGTATTCACTCAGTTCAACATCAGGTGTATTTTTCCACTTTGTGGTTGGGTTGAAGTTGTGCTGAGAGATGTCGCTATCTTTCCAACGTTGTGTGACCTAGTTGCCAAGCCATAGCTGTTCAGAGACTTTTTGTTGGTACTCCTTGTTTGTTGACTGTTTGAGTAGCTGCTGGATGCACTTCGAGCTGCTGGTCGTTAACACAATTTCTTTCTCGCCCATTTTTACTGTTGTGCATCTGAGCTCTTTGTTGAATGTAGTGTCTAAGTTCAGATGTTGAACGTACGTTTTCGGATCTTTAAGTACTGATCTTCTCTCTTTTTCTTCTTTGGCGTCTTGAAAGGTTCTTACAGTTTCTATATGAGAGCTTTTGCTTTTTGTAATGTAATGCGCGGTCTTGATCGTTGTAGCCTTATATTGTACTTCTATTTCCTTCAGTCCGCGACTTCCCAAATCTGTTAATGAGTGTAACTCGTAGTTGTGCTTGCCTTTTTTCTCATTACTGCTCAGGTTTCCTGTCTAGTTCTTGTAGATCTTCAATCACTCATTCGTATGACCACATAAAATACTGCAGTATTGGGTATGCAAATGTGTTAGTGGCCTTTGTCTTTCTTGGAATGGAGAGAGTGGAGGTCTATATTAACACTAATCGTCTTAAATTTGTGGCAGACGCTGTACTTCCAGAAAGTTAGTTTGGATTCAAGGCCTCGTGATCTACCACAGATATGATATTCACACTGCGACAGCTGGAGGAAAACAGGAAAAAGCCAGTGAGCAAAATCGAGCCCTCTTGATGGTTTTCGTGGAGTTTTCAAAGGCATTTGATACTGTCGACAGAGACAACTCATGGAAAATACTAAGAATTTACCGTTGCCCTGATAAGTGTATAAATGTTGTGCGATCACTCCACGATAGATAGCAAAACTGGAAGAGTGACTGTTGGTGGGGATGTTTGTGATGCTTCTCCTGTGTCATGGTGTAAAACAGGGCTATGTACTGGCACCTACCCCCCTTACTCTATATTTAGGAGCTGTGCTTGAAACAGTTGGTTTAAACCTGAGCAAAGGTGTCTATTTACGCACTCTTACAGATCACAAGCTTTTCACTCTGTCCCCCTTGAAAGCTCACAGCAAGACTAGAGACCTGTGCATGAGAGAACTGCCTTTTGCAGACTACAAAGCATACATACATACTTAATTTACCACTCCCTATAGGGGCTTTTCAGGGCCAATGAACACAATCACGACACAACAGAACATTCAACAATAACTGTTAAGAATCCCAACTGCCCGGTGGCAAGTTAGTTGGCTATTTACAATTACAGCTGAGAAGTTGAACCAGGGACTACCAGGAACAAATTCAACCAGTGGCCAGAGCGTGCCTTGAAGCCGGGATTCCCGGATCTCAAGGCCAGCGCCCTAACCACTGGGCCACACTGCCTCCAGCACTTGTTGCCACTAATCTAGAAGACATTCAAGAAATAAAAAAATCACTTTTCTGCTGCTGCTGCAAAATTTGGACTGAGTATCGACAAACCCAGAACTACTGTACCAACCTCCACCAGTGGATACCACCAGTCAGCAGCCAGTGGCGTTAGAAACATTGCGATTCCCTTCGATCTTACTTAGGAAACACAGTTATAAGTAATGATTCCACTGACCTGGAGATAGATCGTCGAATAAATGCGGCATCTAAAGCTTTTGGATCTCAGCAGAAGGTTCCCTGGAGCAGAAATGACATAAGGCTTAATACCAAGATTAAAGTGTACAACACCATAGTGTTACCACACTT
>NC_090876.1:29745521-29750521 GCF_036669935.1 Montipora foliosa
TCATATTTCAAAGGCAACCAACGAGCAAATAAAGCCAAAAGCCTTTGAGAAGCATTTCTAGGCTCCTTGTTACGTATAAAGACTGTTTAAAGAGATGTTTTCATCGCCTAGAATAATTTGATCTGTTTGAACTGTCCGAACATTTTAGGGAATGATATCTTCATTTCAGAAATTGCTAGCTGAACGTAACCTTCTAAGAACTTCCAACCGAACCATTTTCTCATCCGAAACTGCTAGGTGACCTTTTCAAGTACCAAAAATTGCAAAAATATCCCTTCCGAAAATGTAAGGGACTACTTTTCCTTGGTTGGGAATCTTTTAGATGATGTTTTAGTAAAGAAATCTGTAGCTGTTTTGCAAAGTAGAACCGAAATTCACAGTTTCAATCTCCCGAACACATATTTCACCTAAGATTATCGTTGGGTGCCCCTAATATTTCAGTGCAATTCACGTAATTTGGCTCTTACAATTAATTGATCATCTTCGACACTTTTCCCAAAGTATTCCACTTAACGATGCACAATCAACGTTATCAACAGAAATCACTGAATCGCGGCCGCAAAGAAAAAGAATTAATTACCGAGGAATTGTACTGATTTACATAAAATAACACTATTGAGCTGTATGACTAGCAATGTGTACTCTTCTCATAAAACATGTGTTTGAAGGACCATCTTTGGTATCGACAAAAATTATTTTAAACGATTTTCTACTCTTATAATTATAGATTTTATCGTCACAATTATTTGATGACTTCCTTAACGTAAGCAACCCCCGACGGTTCCTTCTTCGTTTCGGAATCCAACTTGTCTCTTGGCAATGCTTGAATAAAAACTCAAGTAGTGTTGAACTCGAGATATAAAAATGAATGTTGTGTCTTCTCTGAAATATCAAAACATTCAGATAAATGAGGCGGCCAAAAGGAATCATCGGGAAAGCACAAATATTTCATCAAAACGTATATCAGTTTAGCATAGATATAAAGAAATCAGTTAAGAGACTTTCCGGCGGCAAGCAAATCTGTGAATTCCACATAGCAGTATTAAAGCGAAAATTGCTGTACGCAGTAAATAATGTATTTTACATTTACTCAGTGATATTACATTCCTTACTAAAAAAAACTAAACCAGAGATTTTAAAACGAATCAAGAACTGAATTTGTCATATCTTTTCCCTTGAAACATCACTGAGTCAGCGTAACGCGAGTAATTTCAAGCATTCAAAACATAAAAAATAATGGGATTGGCTCGTCCGGTTTTTCCATTTTATTGCATTATTTTTTTTAAACAAAAAGTCAGTATTCAATGCTTTGGATTGCTGCGATATTTGGTCTTACGAACTCTCTTCTGTGAAACAACGTTACGTGCGCCGTCCAACAGCGAGTTTATTTATCGCTATTGTTGCTCTGAAAAGAACTCCGGAAATTCACCACAGTAGTTTGTGACGGAGACGTGAAGAAGACGTGAAAACTCAACAATTAAAAGTTAAGGATTTCTAGTAAAAGTGCTTGAACACTGCCGCATTAACATGATTGACAAAAATCGCTATTCTTCTGACCACGTGCTTGGTTATTTTAAAAAAAAACCATGAATGCCAACATAGCAGTATTTCCGATTGCTATAAAACTAAAGCAATTAAATTTCGTGTCTACCAATAGAGACCTTTTAAGACAATAGCTCTAAGGGACCTAAACAAAAATCGTTTTGAAATGAGCTATTCAATTTTATTATCAACCGAACCTAAGTTAGGTTATTCGTTCTTCATCTGTCTTGGCAACCTTTTTGTGAACCTAGCAAAAAAAGACCAAACCTGCGTACAGTTTTGCAGTCAGTCGCTTATTTTATTATTTCTTTCTTCTTCATGTTTTTTAGAAAAGCCGAAATTATTGATTAGTACTGAGTTCCTCAATTGCATCACAAGGTTTCTGAAAGGTTCTCTGTAGTCTGTTGGTCATGTTAAAGTTTTACTTTTTCACATAGGTACTTTACTACCAAATAAGAAGATGAATATTCGATTTGTGGTCAGATGAAGGGAAGGCGTTAAATGGGCTGGAATTAAATACCGCAAAACAAAGGCTTGTTATGTTTGGACGTGTAATATCATGGAATACACGAATTTTCATTTTGTCAATTCAGCCTCATAAACAAAGGTTTAATAGCTTCTATAGCTTTTATGTTCTTAATCCAGTTGCTTCGTATTCAGGTATAATTCTACTCATGTTTCCCGACGAAAAAATGATAAAATTGGAAGCCGATACTTGAACGTTTTTCTTGGGACGCCTTGAAAATAGATTTTTCAGTCGAGTTCGCCTTTAGGAAAAACAATCAAGCACAAATTATTGTTCTGGGAGAAACAAGTTTTACAAATCGTAAACTTGACTAGTATTTGTATTCTTTAATTGGAGACCGAAATTATCTGTAACAATGGCACAATCAAAAAAGACCTTACAGTGAAAGAAAATTCATTATTACGCAGCTAATACTTGGAAACTCTATACCCCACAATTACAAGGATTTGTAACTAATAACTTCATCTGTAAATGCTTGTTACTAATTCACTATACACCTGATCTCAAGAACAAACCCACGTGAATGAAATTAAAATATACATAGTCCAATTTCAATCAAGATTTTAAAAGGAACACTTTACTGTGTGTTGTGTTCGCGTGGTCGGAAGAAAGATATTGAATTTACTTTGGAGCCAGCCAACCAGTTAGGCGGAATTTTTTAGAGAAAAAGCGGATTCTTTTGGACAGCGCCATCGAGTATTGTGTGAAGCAAGCTCTTAATTTTTTGAAAGAACTCCGGAAACAGGTAAGTCCGTTTAATGCTTCTTGAAATATATTTGTCCACGATGCCAACAGAAAGCTTGCGCTCAAAATATAGTCGAAATCACACCAAATGTACGCCCTAACAGTTAAAGTAATTTAAGCCGATCTTACGCAGGCTCTCGTTTCGTTCACCAGAACAAACAACAATTGATATCACATCAAAATTCCGGAAAATTTTTGTCATATGCAACAAACCTAACTATAACAGCCATTTCTCCTGGCGAGAACTGACAACGTTCTTTTCAAGTATGCAAACATGCACTCTGGCGACCTTTCGTTTACCGTTGCATACAAATAAATCCAAAACGAAACCGAGACCATGTACTATTAGTGACCTAAAACTGACAAATCAATTGGCCGACTTTGATTATAGCGCGGGGAAGAAAAGGTTATAGATTACTTATAAGACAAAGCAATTGTGTCAAAATAAATTAAATAAATTAAATATAATTTAATTAAATATTCTAATGTTCGCAATCAAGATAATTTCCAAAACATGCCTACCCTAGCCAGTGTGTAATCAATATAGGCGGTCAAAACAAGGTTGGGGCCTTTTGAAATTCCTTTTCACTTGTTCTTTTCAAAAGAAATATTTAAGAAATAAAGAGATTCTTAGTATAGAGACAATGAAACTTCGGGAGGTAGAAATTTATTTGTATGATAAGAACGCATGCGCATTAAGCTTCATAACAGGTGTAATACAAATTTAAGTTTCGTGCTTTTGTCGTACGGTGTGTTTTCAGTAACTTGGAAAGCCAGCTATTGTCTTCTCTACTCCTTTACGCTCCCCAAAAGAATATCATCTTATCATGTTTTGGTTTAAGAACGAAGCTGCTTCGTTTTCATGGTATCAATGGTTGAAAAATCGCAAATGATCCTTGATTGTATTCAAAGTGCGAAAACTCTAGAATTCGACAGAGAAAACTGGGCTGATAGATAGATTTCGGTGCTTGTCTAAGCCAGCATGCGCTTCATCAAAGAAATCACATTTGATGTAAAATTTAGTGTTTTTTGGTTGAGTTGAGTGTCATCTCCTTGTTCTTGGATGCGCTGAGAGGTAAACATTTAAAGCTTTCAGCTAAAAAACAACAATTGCCATAGAAAAAAAACTCTTCAATAAATTCAATTTGTGAATAAAATTAATTCCCACTACTGACATAAGCAGTAACCAAACATGCTGGCGAAAAGGAAGTTCTTAAAAAACAAATTCGGCTTACTATTACGAAATTTGGGATTGTCATTTCAAAAAGGCAAAACGAAATAGCAAAGAGATAAAGTGAGGGAGTGTGTTCATAATTTTCGTTTATTTTTTCGAAACAAAGCTAAGGTCTTATTAGGGATATTGTAAAAAGAATAAAAAAGGTAAACTAAAAAAGCAGCTGCTATCTTTTAAAATTTTCACAGCTATCGGCGACTGAATTTCTAATGTTTTATTATCAGTGAAGTCAGGTGGCGCTTGTCTGCAGTTGAAGTTCAAAACGACTGCGAGTTGTTAAATCGCTGCTACCTTACCTTCTTCTATCCACCACAAACAGTACCGGCAATCGGCCACTGAGCCATCAGGAGACACATTACATCACCTTGCGAAATACTTGTTTACCAAAGGTGTACGGATCGCAGAATTAACATGGCGGGTTATTTAAGTCGCGCAAACTAAAGACTACCCCTTTTAAACACGCGTTTTTCTCTTTCACGTAGAAGGAATATTTCGCTCGTCGAAGGAAAAGAGAAGTAAAGGAGAGTTTTATTTGCTGAGCATGATTTCCCTTGGTTTACAGCAATTCGTGTATCGTTTTTTTGCACGTCACTTCGTCAGGCTTTTTTCGCGTTGGTAAACCGTTTAGCGCTAAGTATATCACTTCCAAGGCGGCAACGGAGTTTTATAGGAAATATCAAATGATGAGTGATTGTTTTTGTTTTTCAAAATTCCCATTTTGTGCATATTAAGGTTCTGTTCTATAATTCCTGATTGTGTTTTATTTATTAAAACATTGATCATTTGCAGCTCGTGTTCATGAAACCTTTTCGCTGTTTTTCGGATATTGATAACCAATAACGGTGACACCTTTCCAAAAAAGTTATTATTTAATATTTCCTTTGCTTGTCGAACGCAGGATCAGCTAGTCCTATGCCTTTGACTCCAATACGTGACAGCACGCTTTTCGTCAGA
>NC_090876.1:29755521-29763021 GCF_036669935.1 Montipora foliosa
TTCACAATCATTCGGCAGGTGTATTTCGGCTCTGAATGGACTAAATTTTGCCTGATTAATGGTTTTCGGGACTCCTCTCTTTCTGAATACAGTAGATCCTTTCAAAAGGAACAAGACCCTCCTTCTCCCACCAGCAGAAAATTACTCGGAAAAGTGCTGTGCATGACCTTTTAATTTGCTAATTGGGTTCAAATAAAAAGACTGAAGAGATTTAGTCCCTTTGACGAGCTTGTGCGGGGAACAAAAAAGAGCGTTTATTCGGTTAAAGTCAAGAATATAAAAACACTTCACTGCCTTCATTCTCTTATTTTTTTATTCCTAAAATAAAAAAGGGTTGTGTCAAATCTCAGAGTGAATAGTTATGCTTGCAGCCATTTTATAATCTCCGCTTCGTTGTTGTGATGAGGAGGAATCCGTGAAAATTTCTGTGTGTTATTTTCTATCCGAAACGTTGGATTTCTCTGGTTTCCTGTAAGATAATAAAGATAAAAAAAAATTCAACGTCTTAGTTTTTGTTTATTCGAACTTTTCTTCTCTTTTTTCTCTTAATTACATAAGTATGTAGTTTGGTTTGATCAGGGTTCGGTCGATGGAGTACTTCACCCACAACTCAAAAGAGGATTTTTTTGTTAAAGTGTAAATTGAATTTTCAATATTGCGGCGCGCCCCGTGTTATCAGAAGTTTATATGCATCGTGACTCAGTGCTAATCAAATGTAATTTTCATGTACAAGAAAGAAATCCAAGCACGCAAAAACGCTGCCATTAACTGCTTTCGGTTTCGCAATTTCTCAAAATGAAATGGACTTCCAGTTTGTGTCAAACATAAAAAGAATGCTCCAGGCGAATTTCGAAATCACCTGCGTAGCTTTTGGATCACGTTTCAAACGCAAAGCCCACTCGAAGCTTCACTGATCGTGCTAGTTAGAAAAGAAAGACTGTTAGCTCTTCCCGAAAGAATTTTAAGGCAATTTTACGGTTTTATGTTGTTAATAATTGTACATGCTGTGACTGACTTTCTTAAGTGCTGTACGGTTGATGTGTTGTTAGACTTTACAAATCAAAGGTTCCTTCGTTCATTTACCAGTTTACCAGAACACATATTCACCGGTACCTTTCCGTCATAGTATTTCTCAGGCATATAGTTCACCCCGAAGCTGATATTCTCTCGTAAAAATGTCTGCAAAAGTAACCATTAATGTCCAAATGATTGTAAACCGACCTTCGTAGCTTTGTCTTAAGGTTGAATCGGGCAAAAGGAGCTGATTCTTAAGATCTTGAAGAGTTTCTTTGCTCGTTGCTAATTCGTCGATTGATCCAATAAGAGCCGAGTAAAAAGTGTTCAAGGTCTTGAAATGCATTCGAATATCAAGGTAAAAAGGAAGAGAAGCTGCAATTTATACCGAAGACAGGATATTTACTGTGGTAAACGGGAAGCGATATGTCAACAAGAAAGGGCGGAAACGATCAGAGATTTAAGAGTCTATACTTTAAAAACACTCCGCTACGGGAAACAGGTTAATTTCTACTCGTCCTTTAAAACAAGAAAGAGATTAGAAGCGCTACAGACTTATAACTTTTGTTTAATTTCATCCTTTCAAGTAGAAACGAGGAAGAGGATAATGTTTCTAATCTTTGCTCATTTGACTTCCATCCTGCGGCTCTTCACTTTCTAACGCAATATTTGGTCCAAATTCCTACAAATGATCTACGTTGCGCTCCTTAGTGACAACGATTTTTTCTTTCCTGTTTAAACATGCATGTTATCAAACGGACGTAAGTAACGTTAAATCCGCTTCGCGTGAAAAATAACACAATACGAGTAACAAAGTACTGTTTAATATGAAAATGTCTGCAGATCTTTGCTTTCTAACAACCCCACACACGCTTTCCATGCTTTCATCAAAACAAGACTTTTAAGGACCCAACCATTTTGATTTTCATTTGCGCTAAAATATGACCGGACATTGTATTCAGTGTGCGTTTGCTAGTTGCTAAAATAATAAGCATCCGACGTTTAGAAAAGCCGAGTGCTTCATTCTATTGAGGCTATCGAATAGATCGTCCGCAAGGCTTCACGGGCTGTCGGAATGGCTGTTGTTGAGAAATTTGGTAAGAAATATATTTTTGGTCTTTTGAGGCTCTTTCGTTGATTTTGAAAAACACTTAAATAACAGCCACTTTGATATTTTGATATGGAAGTCCATGGAATCCTTGTCTCTGTAGAAAATTAAATTATTTGAAAATGATGTTGTAGTAATTGCGTAAGCATCTGAATTGTTGATTTTTTTTGCTTGCGTTGTTAGCTGCAGTCTATGATCCAAATGTGCATTCATTTTATGACGAACCTTTGCCATACCCAGAGAGATACCACAAATATACAGAATTCAAAGATCACAAGCCAACTTACAGAGACGGTAAGTTCTATTTAATATTAGAAAAAACAAGTTATTGTATGCAGGTAACTTCAGTTGGTGCAAAATTTACGCCAGATATTTCCGTACCATTCGAGACATCATTTTCAGAATGAAATCAACACAACGAACATATGTCGTGTAGTTTTAGGTTTTATTTTTTGTACATGACAGCAAATGAAAAACAACGTGAACTAAAAAATATTTGCGTAGTCACTTGAGTGAGCGGAAGAAGAAAGCCATTCAAATTATTCTGATTAATACAACTCTGCTGTAATATGTAAACCATATATTACGGATGATTCACTGAATTTTGTATAAAGAATTTATATCCCTTTTACAGTAAGTCCATATCACATGCGAGAGAAGGAAAATAAAAACACAAATTCTTTACTTTACACCTGTCGTGCACAACTATCGCTGCTCAAGATTAAACAAAAAGGCCGCGAAAGCATTTTTTTTTAAATTGTTGAGAAATAACAACCCTGTCCTTGGGGGTTTTGTCATTCTGTGTTTTCAAGGTGTTGAATCTTACTCTATACAGCTAAACTGATATTTAATGATAAGCCCGTAAAGTCTGACAAAATCCCATATTCTAAGATAACAAACAAGCGATATGAGGTACGTCTTAAAAGGCAGTTCACTATCTTTGGCTTGCACTAATTACGGGCGCAATTTTCATTGCGTTCATGAAGCAGCAAGCGGCCAACATAAATTTCAAGCTACTCATCAGATATTTATCAAAAGCTCGCCATTACCCCGGTCATTAAATGAAAGAACCGTTTTCCGGAAAAAAAGGAAAGGCAAAAACTTTGCTTTACCATCACTTTTATTTTTACTGGCAATTTTTCTGGTAAAAACGAATCTTTGAAAATGAAAAAATTGCCGCTAAGATTTAATTGCTTAAATTGGACGAAAATTCGCCTCCTTTTCTATTTTATATCATCAATTAATTCCAGGAAGTTTCTTTTCCCATTAAGGAATAAATATTCTTCAAAAAGACAACTTTCTCTGCAAGATATGAATACTTTTAACGCAAAACAAAATGCTAGACTAGCTGGAGAATAGGGCCTGTGATGAAATCTGAAAGAAAGGCCCGGATGTTGTTCGCGAAATAGACAATAAACACAAATTCAAGTAGATTTGGGGCGAACAAGTTTTTGTTCGAGAATCAGTGGGAAAGGCTCTACCTTTTAACTAAAATTCCGTTCTTTTCGAGAAGGCGTCAGAATAGTGTTCTTTTTTGCATAATCAAGAGATAAATTACTTTTAGCAAAATCAAACACTCTGACGCCAAACTTCTCTTCAGTCGTGACAAATGTCAAAATCATTTGATTTGTATTCAGTTTACCGAACTTTGCACGTCACAAGATTAATTTCGATCTTTTATTTGTTATTTTCGTCTCGTAACTTAATTAAAACGTAAAATGCATGCGTTTTTCAAGGATAACCTACCGCACGCTAAATTATCTCACATGTTATGCAATCAATTTGACAAGAAAATCAATCGATGGTTTGGATTATTCAGATCTATAAAAGTCTACACCTACAAACTGAGTACTGCAGTGTTGCGGCAAACACTGCGTTTTTACAGCCGCGCAAATGCGTCATCTGCCATCCTGAAGTTTCTTAAAAGCCTGACAATATTTTGAATATCAATAGAAGTTAGAAGAGCCATTTCATATCTCCTTGCGCTTTGTCTAATTCTACTCGCTAATGGTGTTTCGTTCTAATTAATCAGGTATTGCTGTATCGCGCATACACATGGCTTTTCTCATATCAAATTCGTTTCGAATTTTCAGTCTGTGTAATAGTAGTTGATTGCAATTTACGATTCTCATTGTGACGCCGGCAGTAACGGACATGTCAGCCTTAGCTCCGGCAGGGTATCTATCTCGACCAGAGAAAGAACTAAGCCAAAAAATATATACATATATATAAAAGAAAAGAAAAATGGTGTGTGAAGCAGACACGTTGAAAACCGGTCGTTAAGAAGTCCCTTTCTTTCTGTACACGTTTGTGTTTCAACCACTGACCATTTCAATCGCAATGAATCCTCCCGTGGCAGAGAGTTCAATGACAAGAGTTCGTAAACTGAAAACAAACTGACTTAAATGCTATCAGGTCATCGCTTCATACTATTCCATGCCCACGCGTGCAAAATATTGCACACCAAATTCGATCATACCGTTGGAACATTCTTCTCGGGCCAAACTGAGATTGAAACCATTAATTCTAAAAAACTCTGAGGTATCCGGCTGGATGATTTGTGCTGCTTAATACTTTAAACTAAATCATTCCAATATCCATAACATTAGGCACTGATTCCAAGGAAGCAGGTTCAAACAATTATAAGCTGTTTTTTCTTTGCTTTCTCACGACAGTTTTGGGGATTTTTTTTCAGGTTTCTAGTGCTGTATATTAAAGTAACTGGCAGAATGTAGTGGCTAAAAAGCCAGTGGAGCCGCCTATTATTCAACCATATCAACTATAAGATCGTCGTCCGAGCTTAGAAAGATAGATTACATGCTAGCTCTGGGAACCTCACATTTATTGGTTAAGGAACTAGCATTTCGAGGCCTTAGTTTGTAAA
This sequence comes from Montipora foliosa, assembly GCF_036669935.1. NCBI lineage: Eukaryota > Metazoa > Cnidaria > Anthozoa > Scleractinia > Acroporidae > Montipora > Montipora foliosa. Next base: position 29,760,528 of record NC_090876.1, read on the forward strand.
GCGACTAAATGCAAAAACCGAAGGATGATCCGCCTACTACTTACAAGGCGCCTTCATGGATCCTAACCCTAACCCTTAAAAATGAGCAAGAGATAATGGAACACTGATGTGTCGCTCAGCTACTGTATGCGTATCTGCAAAAGCGAAAACATCTAATATTTATCCAGAATTATGTAATTTCTGGATCACATTCATACCGAACGGACGCAGCTGAAATATCTACGGAAGTTTGCTTCACGAAAACCTCTAAACAGAGGTGTTGTAAATTCTGCTACCGGCAAAATAATTTCAAGCTTTCAGCTGCAGATATATTTAGGTATTCATTCATAACTTCCCTTACATCTGCACAGCTTGCAATTAAAGGACAAGATTAGGACAGGTGGCAGGCGAATCTTCCTCAAAACCGTCAGGGCTTCATTTTTTTTATATTTATCATAAAAATTGTGCCCGAAAAAGTAGGCGCCTCCATATCCCAAAGATTTGCCTAGCGGCTGGATTCAATGGAAATGTAAAATACTTGATAGGGATTTCTTATTACTATTTCTTCATTTCATCACATTTACACACTCTGAGTTAACCAGAACTGCACCATAGGCCATGACGTTTTTCATTGAAACTGTAATTATATTGGTAACCTTAGAAGATTCTTCCTCGAAGAATTGAGTGAAGAAAACGGTGCTGTACAGGGTGGATCCAGCTTTCGTATGTGCAGCCGGATAAACTTTACTGTAACTAAACGGCTTTGGATAATGTTTGCCTCCTAATAAGTGTTCTCCAACTTAGTCCCAGAGTTAGTTTTGTAATGTGTTTATGTTATTACATGTAAAATCGCAGTCACGCAACAATCACCATATCGCATCAACTCAGAAACTGTCTTGATACAACGCTCTTTACAAAACTAAAGATATTTATTTATAGTCACCAAAAAGCAATCACGTCAATTCCCGGAAACATCCTTATCATCCATATCATCATGAGAAAAACACTCGATAAACGAGTAAAGAGTATATAAAAGAACATTGAAAACATTGTCCTGCTGAATTGCGTTACGTAAACTTAAAATGACATTATCACTGTGAAAAGAATAAAAAAATAGAATGGAATAGTGTTGCTGTAAAGGAAACGCAAAAGCCGCCCTCCTGTACCCATAGTTTTCAAAAACTGTGAATGCGTATTGAAATGATTTGACTGGATCATTTACTTAACTTAGGTAAAGGGGAAAGGGGAAGCTATATACAAGATTTACGTCCAGGCAAAACGTTTTTAGATATGAACAAGAAAGGTTTAACAATTTTGTCAGGGACTGTAGCTAACTTGTCAGGTTAATTTGTTCCTGTTTTATAGCTCCCGAATTTAAAGTACCAAATGGAGTGACCTACCCGGAACCCAGAGCCTTTCAAAGAAGGGGGTCTTTACAACTCTGGCAATTCCTGGTCGCCCTTTTAGACGAGCCTGAATGTTCCTCGTTTATCGCTTGGACAGGGCGTGGTATGGAATTCAAGCTCATTGACCCTGAAGAAGTTGCGAGAAGATGGGGCATTCAAAAAAATCGTCCAGCCATGAACTACGACAAACTAAGTCGATCTCTTCGCTACTATTACGAAAAGGGCATCATGCAAAAAGTTGCAGGAGAGCGTTACGTGTATAAATTCGTGTGTAGTCCAGAAGCGTTATTCAGTATGGCTTTCCCCGACTCGCAAAAACCTTACATCAAACCAGAGTGCAGGGAACCTAAGCCTGTGAGCCCACATACCAGTCAGCAGCTTCTTCCAATGCCTAAAGATCCTTTCCCGAAGCCACCATTCCCACAACAACATTACGTCACACCAACAGCGAATTGCTACCAAGCCGAGTGGGACCTAGATACCACATGCGTTTACTAATTACCTGATAAAAAGAAGCACAAATCCTATTTTAACGATACGTAGACTACATGATGATCGCCTGGACAAAACGCCGCTGAGTTGAAAACAATGCAAGTCTCTGCTCAGATGGTGCATTGGGGTGACAAGAGTTGGTTGTCCGTATTTGCCTAATGAGTCATCCAAAGCCTTGTAACAAGACATTTACTACGTCAATAAAGTGCTCTTAAATAGCTTTCAATTGGATCAATTCTAAAAGGTTTTTGCCATTGAGTCATTATACTTGGCGCTAGTAGTAGCGGGATTCATAAGTAATAAAAGATATGATTGAATTTCGATGCAGTCCGCATCTTCGATAGATGTTTTTTCAGAGGATGATTCGTGTAAAAAAACGAACTTTATTCATGCCCTTTGGCGAGTACAAGAGGAATCCCGTTGGGCAATGTGATTGGCTGAAAATCTTCATGCCATTTTGTTGACAATTCATAGGAAGCAAACACACAGCCAATCACGTTTTACCCAAGAGCGTTTCGCACGCCTTTTATCGGCTTCTTGTTTCACGCTTCTTGCGAAGATGATTGGATAATTGAATTTGTCTGTTGAGATTTCCAATATAAATAATTGTCTTGAAT
>NC_090876.1:29768021-29785521 GCF_036669935.1 Montipora foliosa
AGATTAAGGGCGACTTCACTGATGGCTTCTATTTGTCCCTTACTAGCGTGAGATATCATCTCTTTCCGCTGTTTCCCTCTGCTTGTAAAACAAGTGCAGAGAAACGGTAAATGTTGATTGACTTTGGAAGCCTTGACGAGTTCTTGTTTTCTTCTCTCGGTAGCTTTTGAAATCTTTCTAGAACGCAAAGTCATGTCACCACCACTTTGATTGTTTACTGTCTCCTCGCGGTGCAACAATTGCAAAGTCATGGCGTTAAATGAAATCTACCGGAAAGGGTTCATCGGTTTTATAGATTTTCTTATCAACGTAAACAATGGGATATGAATGTGACTCTGGGAAGATCCTTGTTCGCAATCGTTGAATGTCCGGGGTTCGTGGATGTAAATCCATCATTAAGTATCCAAATGGTTGTGATGTAGCGTCTTGAAAACTCTCCCACACAAACGGAACGCGCCCAGAAAACGCCTGTTGTGCCAGTGTCCTCAACCCCAAAGTATCTCGAGGATTGTTAAAAGCAATGATGTAATGAGCATTAAGAGAAATGCTCCGGGAAAACTTTCCTGGGGGGAAAAGGTTTTGTGTCAAATAAATGCAGGTGACGTCACAATGATGGGACACTTTGGTGAACAAATCCAAAATGCGCTCGTCATCGCTACAGTTTCTCATGAGGTCATCTAACACGAGCAGACCAGGACGATGAGGGGGTGGAAATAAGGCGGGAATGTCGTCGGGAATACCCTCCATAAACGTGACTTCCTTTACCAATTCCTTAAAACAATCTTGCCATTGACCGTAGCAATACACGATCTTGCGAATGGGGCGTTCAAATAAACAATCTGCGTGTTGAAGTATTTGGCGCGTAAATGTTGTTTTTCCGCATTGGCTGGGGCCAGAAATGATAATACTGCTGGGGCACTTGAATTGAGACATGTTCACAAGACGAAGCTTCAACGATTTGTGTACACGAGATAGAATTCCCACCCCTTTTACTAGCAAATACACACAAAAACAGCAACATTTTGTTTACTTTTCAACATGATTTTATTGCTTATGGACACAGCGAAATGACTTACAACCTTGTTGAAAGCAATCATTAACTTGACGATAAATGACTGAATTAAAATAAGCGTGTACACTCCGTTCAACTTGTGCATCGTTCCACTGAGAATCATATCGTTTAAATTTAGCTTGAACAGTGTTCATATCAACATTCCGTGCTCGCCGAATGAGATAAAACAGACAATAATCTCCACAAACATCCGAGTTCAGTCCTTGCAGTGGTTTGTCGTTATAATAGGTAACTTCCCGTAGAATGTAGGTATCCATGTTGTAAGTTTCAGGAGGAAATCCGTAGCTGTCAAAGAATTCACTTTCACGAGGCGATTCAAAGTACATAGCCACCCAATGTGTCCCAGGTTGGTCATGAGGGTCCGTATTCGCGATGAGTCCGGCTGGGTAGGTGTTGATGACAGGTAGCCTATCCCTTGGAAATACGCCTTGCATCAGAGGTGCTAACACAGGGTCAGAAAGACAGGCTTGCCATAGTTCTTGGGTCGTATGCATGACGATGAACTAAGAGCCTTGTGACAAATCGTAGACCACGCGACGATTGCGATCAATTTCCAACTGATTCTGAAATTCTGCGTACACAATTAAATTCAGAACTGAGTTCGTCTGAGTTCCAAATTTCAGGTACAGGTTCACGTTACCCGTTCGATGAGGTATCAGATGATCGGGATGTCCACTTCCTGCCGGTGTCAAATCAAAACGGAACAAACCGTATCCGTTCTCCCAATCCACTCTATCAATGTCAAGCCCGTGCCCACAATTCATGTCTCCACTTCCTGAAAACAGCGTGTTGTAACCATCGATCTTTTTTCCACCCGTCAGATCCAGCGCAGAATAAGGCATTTCTTCTCCATTCACAGTCATCCGAATGTCTTGCAGGTCAAACAGCTCAAAGTTGAAAGGATTTCTTGCAAGGTTTCCGTTGAAGGCATCGTTTCGCACGAGCCCAAAAATGATGCACTGAGGAATGAAACCGTGGAATAGATCTGTCTCAGTGTGATTTAAGACTCCTTGAGGGATGATCCTTGCCTGCGTAGGGGTTCTGGTTAGGGTATAGATGGCTGGTAGCGGTGCGCTCCCTTTGTGACCTTGCATGATCTGTACATGTTCTAGTTTCACACTGTCTGCAACACGCACTGTTCGTATGCGAAGCGTACTAGACATGACCTTTAGTTTGCAGTTGTTTGGAGTCTCCCCAGCCATTAGAACAAAAGCATCGTTGTTCAGATCCACTTTGACTTTGATCTCCAAACCGTCAAGCAACAACTTGTCAATATTAAACACGTCACAAAGAGGTACTCCGACCAACCCAACTTCTGCGCCGTTGTTAGTAAATGTGGCTCTTCTATTCAGACCCTCATTACTTTCTGCTGTATTATCTACTTCATTCATGTGTCCAGCAGTGTCTTTGTAATACAGAGCTTTGGTTAAGTACGATTTCTTGGCCTGTTCCGTAAAGTTCAATAAGGTCTTGATGTAAGCATTGTATGCTTGAGTGTCTGACTGTTCTGTTACCAGCGTTTCGTTGATCTTGATGGTAAACTGTTTGATGATGGAATGAAGGGCGTTGTTGACCAGAGTGTACTTCTTACCATCCCCTGTGGGCGATCCATCTTGTTTGGTAATCTTTACTACCAATCGCAGCTCTGTCTTGTTAATGTCAATGTAGTCAGCTAACGGTTTGATGACAAACTCGATGGGGTTAGTTCCCGTTTGAACCGGTTCGTAATCGATCCATTTGCTGCTAACAATCGATACATCTGTCACAGGTACATCAAACAATTGTAAACTTGAATTCGCACCAGGGGCTGAGAGAGGGTGAGCTGATGCCATCTTTAATCAAAAATAGTCTTGAACGTTGAACGAGATGTTCTCCTTTTCTTGGTCTGTCCTTCACTGTGCCGCTTTGACGTATACGCGCGCTTATATACTCTTTTTCCTCGACCTTGCTGTGTAATGTCATCAATGACCCCTGTGAGTAAATTTTTTCCAGCAGCTTTCGCTCTTGTCTTGGCAGCTTTCTTTAAAGGTTGACCATTGATCACGTCTTGGACAAGTTGCATTCCCGTTTCCAATCCAGTATCGAGCATTCGTTTTCCCACTTTTTTTGCTGTTGTTTTGAGAAAGGGAGTTGCTGAACGGAACAAGGACCGAAACATTCCACCTAAGCCGTTGCCCCCTTGACCATAAGGGTGTGTTCCTCCGTAGATACTAATGTCTCCTCCTTTACCGTGCTGCCTATAGGGTACAACATGTCGTCCATATGGGTAATATCGGTGGTTCATAGGTAATAACATGTTGTTATAGAATATCACGACGCCGAAAATGCAGGGTCACGCGTACGGCTCCAGAAGCAAATGGTATCAATTGACCTGTGTCTCCCCTTATATTGATCGCCACGTATGAAAACACAGTTGTACGGAGTCTATGGTAGGAGGGCACCTTGACCTCTTCTGTGATCATGTTCCCCGGCTGACCACGAGGAACAAGCATCCGAAGTAAGTTCGCTTGAGCATCTCCCACTACTTGAGACTCGATTAAATCGGAATACACGTAGATGGTTTGAAAAGCGTCTCTCGAGAGCAATCCCCATACCAATTCGCCTTTTCTGACAAGTGTTGTCGTTGTCCTCGCAAGAAGGACGCTGTGATCATCATTCTGTTGGACAAAGCCTCCGATTTGGTACAGCTGAGGAATATTATACTGATGGTTTAAGTACCCCAAGGCGCGAGCTAATGTCTTTGGTAGAATCACATACCAACCGGCTGGTAACTTCAACTCAAAGTAATCTTGTGCTTTCTCGTAAATGTAAAAACACTCGTTTCCTTCCAGACTCGTAATGGTCTTGTCACTCTTCAAATAAATGTCTCTCAATCGATTGTGTAGTCCCTTCGTCATACCGTGAATGACATCTTTGACCGTACGGTAAATGCCACTTGGTACAGGGATGTTCAATTTCCAGGGTTCAGGACCAGTCTTACAAAGCAAAGTGTAGGACAATTGATTCTCACCTACGTTTTGCCAGGTGTAAGGGTAAATGATGCGTGTCATGGCCACCTCCCAGTCTTCACTTAGGTGTAGTTGACTTGGTAACTGCATCTTAAAATCGGCCGCCTTGTTTTCTGGATATTGAGTCAGACTTGCATCACTGGTCAGCACCATGTAAAAACTGTTGGTCATGTTGATCGACGGCGGAAATGTAAAACGACGCTGACGATACCGTCAAAAAATGCCGGCGTTTGACCGTATCCACTCGTTAAATATATTTCAATGGTCTGAAATATCTTTGTCCGCAAAGGTAGGTACACAATATGTTCTCTTTCTTCAAGGAGTGTTTCTCGAAAACTGCCCAGAGGTACCATCTCATGTAGGAGAGGTAAGCGCTTGTCACCCACCTGCCACGGTTCCACGAGATTGGTTTGAACTTGAACCAGTCTCTGCTTACACGAACAAAGCGACAGCGAAGGAGGAAAGATGTAAATACCCGGATATGTGATGGATGTGCCGGATGGTAAGATGAACCAATCATGACCATATTTTCTTTCTAAGGTGAGTGCAGCATTCAAACGAACGCTGGGTGTAAGAGTGTTGTTTTCGTTTATCCATCCCAACGCGCGAGCTGTAGACAATGTGATCAGAAGTCCTTCAGTTTGCGAGTTTAACGTTACATTCCATTCGTCGTCCACTGTGATTTCAATCTTAGATGGTGGGTCAGCGATGTTCAGGCATTGTAACATTCCTTCTGTGACATCTAAGGCTGTATAATACTTGCCCTCGGGTAATACAAACAATGTGGAGTCACCTCGACGATCCAGCATGATGTGAGAATGTTTGCAGTCATTTGTAATGTCAAACATTGAGAGCGGATACACGATATGATGCAATCCTACTTCCCAATCTTCTTCATCTTTCAGATGGATTTGTCGAGGTAGCGCTACGCGAAAGGAGGACTTGGAATTGTTTAGAAATAAATTACTGCTTGCATTACTGGGAAGTGTCACGTAAAAGTCGCTATCTTGAATCATGTTTGTTGTAAAGCGACCAACTGGTTATGCGGAATCCAACTGTCGTATTTCTTTGGCCAACCTTTCCAATGTACCAACACCTCCTTATTCGCTCCTCGTCCCCTGCGTTTTAAAATTGTTTCAATACGAAACAGGTGTTTTTCCGTTTCTATCACTTTCTGTAACTCAAATTCGTAAAAAGTGCCTTGAATCCAGTCACCGTCTGCTTCCTTTAGGCGATACACGGGTGGGTCGCGCGGAAGTCTCTGAGCAACAGTGAAAGTTTCCTCCGTCCAGGATGGTAAGTAACCTTTTTCAAAGATGCGTTTATGCTTACTGATCTTGACTTGATCTCCCACTTTGAATTTATACTTTGTCGGCTTTTTGAACAGATTTCTATACAAATTGTTCCAGACCTCTGATGCGTTATTCTCGTTGACATCCGCTGGTCTCATTTTGATGCTACGGTGCACGCTTTGATTGTAATTCCCATTGACTAAATCGTCCAGTTGGTCCAAATAATGGTACGAGCTGCTGGTAGTGAACATACGCCACATAAGTTGCTTCAAAGTGCGGTTGAATCTTTCAACCACTTGGGCCTTGGTTTCGTTGTAGGTTACAAAATGATGTACATTCTCCTTTTTGAGAAAGGTTTGAAACGTTTTGTTCTTAAATTCGGTTCCGGCATCTGTTTGCAACTTCTCAGGTTTGCGACCTTCCTGGAAAATGCTTTCAAAGGCCACCACCAACGAGGCTCCTGTTTTCGATTTCAAAGGCACCACCCACGCGTATTTGGAAAGGACATCGATACAAGTCAGTAAATACTTGTATCCTTGATTCCACTGACTCAAATGTTGCAAATCAACCAAGTCCGCCTGCCATTGCGAATCTATATCAAACACAATTACTCGGTTACGACGAAAGTGTTTTCTTGCAGGTTTGTGTAGGGTATAGCCAGGTTGTTGGCGGAGCCAATCGAGTACTTGCGTGCGTTTCAAACCATACCGACGCGCCGCACGATACAGTTTGTCGACTCCCCCTAAAGCGGATGGTCGATCCACTTCATAATACAATTTCTGTAATAGTTGGTTCGTCTGATTTAGGGTCCGCGTTTTCTGTTTCTTCTTCTTTTGCATTTTCTTCTTCGTGATTGTCGGTGACATCTTTCAATTCGATGTGAACCTCGCTACCGCAACACGCAACTAAACATCGCATTCTCTGACATATGTCACTTAAAGAAACTGTAGGCGATGAGCTTCCACACACGCGGCTTGCAGCACTACCCATGGTGTTAAACAAATGATTAGATCTTCTTCATTCGCAGACTTTTTGTAACAATTTGCCAAACCATCCACCAGAAAGAAGGATAATGTATCGAGTACGTGACACATAAGACTTTGTGGAATGTATATTGTTCGGTAAATGTAGCGTTGCATTGGTCCATGTAGTAATAAAAACTCAACAAGCGACCGGGGTTCATTGGATGTAACTCCTTTACAAGTTCTAACCATTGCTCGCGAGGTGTGCTGTGAAAGATGTGTCCTGCAAAACAACTCCGAGCGCAAACCCGAACCAAGACAAAGTACACTCTATCCATGTTAACGAGTCTACTGAAAAACGGGCACTGCACGTATTCCTTTATAGCACTTTTTGTGAATTCAGTCACTCACTAACACGGTTAATACTTGTGCGTGTGTGATTTATTTTCGCTCTAAAAACATTGAAACTGTGCATGCATAATATTGCTTGACCGGTACATGTGCATCTTTATTGTACATAGGGTGCGCTTTCAAAAGAACTTTTTATTTACTTTTTTTGGATTAAGATTTGATTAAAGAAAATCTATCTCTCGCAAATATAACATTGTGATAAGCGTTCTCTGTTAAGCAGCGAACTCAAGTGAATAATGTGTGTGATTTATTTTCGCTCTAAAAGCGTTGAAACAGTGCATGCATAATACAACAATAATGATACAGCGAATGCAAATGAATCACATTTTTTCATCTCTCATTTACGCGTGCGTTATTTATTGTTGCTCTAAACGCGTTGAAATAGTGCATGCATAATAGAACACTAATGATGCAGCGAATGCAAGTGAATTACAACATTTTTTTTTCTTTTCTCATTTGCGCGTGTGTGATTTATTTTCGCTCAAAAAGCGTTGAAACAGTGCATGCATAATAGAACACTAATGATGCAGCGAATGCAAGTGAATTACAAAGAGAACTACTCTCACAAATATCACATTGTGATAAGCGTTCTCTGTTAATTCAGTAAAACGCTTGAAATGTTTGTTGGTGTGTATTTATTGACTTAACAACTATAATCTTTGTTGTACATAGGGTGCGTTTTCAAAACAACTTTTTTCGGATTAAGGTTTGTTTAAAGAGAACTATCTCTCGCAAATATCACATTGTGATAAGCGTTCTCTGTTAATTCAGTAAAAACGTTTGAAACGTTTGTTGATGTGTTTTTATTGACTTAACGATAGCCTTCTGCAAATAAAATTCGTTCGAGTTAGTCCGGTCTCGAATGTTTCATATTCTGTATGTCTGAACAGAACTGCATTATCAGAGTCACAGTATTTGTTTAAGCGCAACGCAACATGTTTAAGGTTACGATAGTCAAATAGTAGAAGAACAATCATTTATATCAACTTGTCACTAGAGTATCTTTTAATAAAGCGTTTTAAACGTATATTGTTGTTTGCTCATGTTTTGAAAAGTATTTTGAAATACGATATGAAACCAACTCCCGCTTCACCATACAACAGTATAAAACGCTTCTCAAAATCCAAAGGTTTTTTTCAAGCGTTTTCAGAAAAGGTTTTATTCAAATCTGTTGAGTAGGCTTTCTTTGTGTCTGTGCACTGAAGGATGTCTTTGTGTATTCTTACATAAAAAAGATTGCATTTACCCGTGTTTCATTCAAGCGCGAGGTTGAAAAACTTTCCTTAAAAAAGGTTGTAACAACGGAGTTCACGTTTGTTCAAAAAGCGTGAAAGAGTTGAGAATGCTCCTCTTTTCCACACAAAACAACTTTTTTTCTTCTATATTCTTCCTTCTTCACGCTTCGATCGCCTCTATGCAAATTTAGTTTAAAAAAGAACAAAGCGTTTGTGGACTTGTCCTGGCGTGTAAAGCCTTTTGTGTATGTGTTTTAAAATTCTGTTTGACTCGCTTCAAAACAATAGGGTTCTCACTTCACTTTGTAGGTACGTGACCCCAAGCCCAGAAAGTTAATGTATACCGACGTCAGCGGTGTCTCATTGGCCCGTGATGACATCACCTTGACCTCATTGGCTCCCTGTCTTTCCCATTGTTCTTTTCGCTATATCTTTGCGTTACCACCCGGATGGCTGGGTGGAAACAGAACACAGGCACAGCAAACACATCTCGCTTACTTTCTCAATAAAAGAAACCTTCATGTACGTTCGTGACTAACCCTAATTTATGCGGCGACCTGGGATGCACGTGTTGTTTCACGAGTTAGGGTTACAGCCGACATTGCGCCATGCCCCAACTTGCCCCTAATTTATGCACGCCCCATTCTTTCACGTGTTAGGGTTAAAACCGACACATTGCGTCATGCCCCAACATGCCCCTAATTATGCACGCCCCCTTCTTTTGTCTTTTGATTGATGACGTCATTTGATGACTACCTGTCAAATCTGGTCTGAATAATCGCATACAACTACTCACGTGGAAGACTGATGAATATTTATTTTCTTTCAAACATCAGCCCGAGGTTGGCCTGCATGCGGACGTCTCGTAAGACAGACTTCCGCTAGAACAAAGACTTCCGCTCCTCTAAAAATAACTTTCGTGGACATGACATATCCCAAGGGCTGGACTGGGAGCCTCCCTCTCTGTCCCCTCATTTTCTCTTGTTTCAATCGATTTTCAACTGATTTTGAAATTCGGCGTACACAATTAAATTGAGAACTGAGTTTGTCTGAGTTCCAAAATTCTGGTACAGGTTCACATTGCCCGTTGGATGGGGTATCACATGATCGAGATGTCCACTTCCTGCCGGTGTCAGATGAAAACGGAACAAACCATAACCGTCTTCCCAATCCACTCTGTCAATGTCAAGAACCGTGCCCACAATTCATGTCTCCTCTTCCTGAAAACAGCGCGTTGTAGCCATCGATCTTTTTTCCACTCGTCAGGTCCAGCGCAGAACAAGGCATTTCTTCTCCATACTAAGGGTAGAAAGTGGGGGTTTAACGAATACGAAAATGTATACATTTTTCAAGCAAAATATTGAAAAGAGGCTTTGGGCCGCTTGTCTGCGTGCCTACATTAACAAAGACATGGATTAGTAGTTTAGGCAACTCAATTTTAACTATAGCAATTTGTACGTGTACACAAGAGCTTTTAAACATATTGTCGAGGTTTTACAATAGTTTTCAGCTTGGACCTTTTGAATTTGTAAACTGTTCCGTCTTCCGTTAACAGTAGTTTACGTTTCCGTCCTTTATGTTCTACGGACTCAATATCGAACACTTTGAGAACGCTCCGTTTTTTCTCCGCTGGCAACAGAGGCACATTATGGTAGTTAGTCAACCATAACAGCTCAGTCGCCCTCTCCTACGATTTTACACAAAGCATACTTTTTTTCTGGTTGGCGATAACCTTATTTTGTATATAAGGATGTTACACATATCCGCTAACTGTTCCTTTTGTTGTTGTAAATTGTGTCCTGCTTGGTATAATAGGCCATCACCCAGTTTGACAACAAATTTTTCTTTGTCCGTAATTCTCGCGGTGACCCATGTCGAGCCAAGTGGTAATTCTGTCAAATTTTGCATATGCTTATACGATACCATTTCCTCTCTTGTAATAAGTAGATTAGGAGTAGAGCTCTCGAAGCGCTACACGCTTTGTCAAGCACGTTTTCTAAGTTGGCTCGATCTTGTTGTATTTCCGAAGTCAACTTTTGTCGCAGATGTTTAATGGCATTTTCTTCCATGTCTTCGACCAAGGTTGAGTTGCAGTGGACCACGACATTTCTCTGCGGAGTGCGGCCCCATCCAGTAATATTTAGAACTGCTAATGGTGTCTCGTGGAGAGTAAGATAATTTCGCTTGGGATCTCTTATCTTTTCCTTGTCCGCGCGTCCGTCAGGTTATCGCAGTGTAAGTAGGTCTCGATGTATTTATTGGAATAGCAAAGACCTAGTGTTCCTTTTCGGTCTGTTACTGTTCACATGATAAATTTCTCTCCAAATTGGGTTTGCAATTGTGTCTCTCGCATGGCCATAACAGTAAAGAAACCCGAATCCAGATCTTTAAGGTGGATGATCTTGTTGCCAGAAAAAGCGCTGCTATTGCTGTCTAGAAGCTGTAATCTATTCCGTGCCTCTGCGCTCGCATCTTCGAAAGGCTTTTGGACTCTCTCATATGACGTTCGCTACTTCTACCGCAAAGCACTCTAAGTGACGCTCTTATTAGAAGGAGCGGCGCAACAACGTTGTATCATGTATTAACAATATTGTGGTACCAAATGAAACACGAATTATTGTTGAACAAGATACAGTCATTATTTTTGACGTAATACGTCACCGTTGCAACGAGCAAGCCCTGTAAAAGCACCCTTTATTTTTTCTTTAGTTGTTATCTAAACCCGCATTTTTGTTATCTGACCCGCATTTTTTATTCCAGAAAAGTAATCAGAAGGGCAAGATAAACTGTCTGCTAAGTTGAAAAAAATCATGTCAAGCGGATTTAGAGCCACCTTAATTCTGTGATTTTTTAAGGTGGCTCTGAATCTGCAACACAGAATTTTATGAAACTTAGCCGAAAGTTTCATCATGGCCCTCCAATCACTTTTCAGCAAAAAAAAAAGGGGGAGGGGGGGGGGTCAACGAGTTCGTTTTTGAGATAGCAGCCACTAAATCCAAAGTATATAGTGTTTTGGCGGGGCTCTCCCGTTGCCAAGGCAACCTATTACGTTACAATAATGATCACATCGTGTTTCGAATCAATGTACCATGACATTGCTGTTACGTGATACAGTGTTGTAGCGTCATTCGATCTAAAGAGAGTGTCTTCTAAGTGTTGAAACGCTTTCGAGCCTCCATAAAAAGAAACAATAATTAAAAAAAAATTAAATAAAAAAGAAAGAAATAAATGAAATCATTCTTCCAAATTTTCTCTTCTCTTTTCTGCTTCTTCTGCACTTTTACCTTATCTTCCTCGTCTTCGTCTTTCTCTGTTGCTAGTTACAATCTTAACCACTTACCTTACCTCTATTTCCTCTCTTGCTTTCCATGTCACTCCCGAATCTTGCATCATAGCATGTCCGCGATTACGTGCCCTCTGCATTTACGGCTATGCCATCGGGTTAACAATTGAATTTCCGCTGTACATTTTTTCTACCAAAGAGTTTTTGAACTCTTTGGTCAACTTCTTGGAAAAGATAATATTTAGCATTCATTGTTAATTCCGGCAAGAAAGAACAAAAGGGGTGATCGACAGTCAGTAGAGGAAGATCAAAGAATTTAATTTTTCTTTATTTAATTCAACTCGATGAAAGGGAAGGATACCACAGGTTATCCCTGTTACAGGTAAATTTGAAATTCAGGTTGAAATGATTTCAACCCGGTAAATTTAATTTTAAACTAGGTTGAAATTGAAAGTAGGAAACATCAACAAAAAGTCCATCAATTGTTAGCACGTACGTGTATATTGGTTAGTAAATCGGTGCTGGAAGTAAAGGGATGTGGTTAGCGTACGTTTTTCATGAGCTAGTCTGTAAAAACGCCTTTGGTTGTTATTAAGTCTAAGCACTGATTTTAAATGGTTAGCATTAAGGTTTTGGTTAGGCATACTGTGCATGATAATCAATTCTGCTTTTTTAATCTCAGAGCAGCAGAAAAACAAAAACTTGTTTAATAGGAATTTCCTTCATGTGACTTTGTTTTATTTTTATTTTTCTGGTTTTTGGTTTTCTTAGTGGTTATAAGTATTTGCAAAATCAAATTCAAATTTTTTTTTTCTGGTAGTTCACAAAGTTTGTAATCTTTATTAAACAGTAATTACTTGTATGTAGTTGAACAAAGAGAAGTCGTTTCCTTGTTTTTGCACCTCTTGTACATGTGTCACTGGTCAAGTACTTTTTTGCACACGGCAGTGAAACGTATTGTTTTAGTTGTGTCTAATGGCACATTCATGTCTTCAATAATTTATAATCTGTTTTGTGCAATCCAAGTGTCGATAATTCCAAATTTGGTTACAACTTTCATAAATCCATGTTCTTTTTCAATTACTTTACCAAGAAGAGTGTTCGGATGTAATGGACTTTTGTCCACTTTATTAATTTTTATTTTAACAAAGTTGTTGACTTGGAATGAAATAGCATTGGGTTTGCTTGTTGTCATTTTGTTGTTGTATTTCCTTTGTGTGTTTCTTGCTTTTTCCTGTTGAGATGTCCTTATCTCCTTTGTTGACTTGATAAGTGAATGGCAAGCACGTTTAGGTGCAGGTTCTGCATCCACATCTTCACATTTTTCTTGTTGTTGTTGTTCTTCTTCTTCTTCTCCTTCTTCTTCTTCTTCTTCTTCTTCTTCTTCTTCTTCTTCTTCTTCTTCTTCTTCTTCTTCTTCTTCTTCTTCCTCTTCTTCTTCTTCGTCCACGGTAGAATGTTGATCATATTTCTTATCTGGGGTAGTTTTGGTTTCTTTCCATGGTGGTATGCCAAATACCAATTCATAGGGTGTTTGTTTTGTTGCTTCATGTTCCACAATGTTCTTTTTGTAAGCAGCTTTCCCTAGTACCTGACACCAATGATTTGGACTTTGTTTCTTTTCTTTTAAGATATTTCTGATGTTTTGTTTTACTGTTTGATTGTTCCTTTCCCCCAAACTTTGAGTTGATGATTTTCTGGGAGCTCCATGAAGTTGAGCGATGCCGTTGTTCTTGCCGAATTGGGACATCAGAGAATTCTTAAATTTCCGTCCATTGTCAGTGTGTATTTTCTGAGGGAATCCAAATTGCCAGGCATTCCAATACATCTTCAGCTTGCTTATTTTTCAATGGATAAAGCCATGAATATTTTGTGAAATGATCATTCATGTGGAGAATTCAATTGTGTTTGCGATGACATGTACATGGTAAGTTTCTAAGGTCCATAAGGTCCATTTGTAAATGCGTTAGGAATCCTCTTGCTTGAATAGGGGCTAGCACAGGCTGTTTTTGTCTGCTTGACTTTTGTTCTTCGTGTATTGAGCAGAGTGACACAAAGAGTTGTATTACTTCTTAGGACACACTGACTCGTACTTTCGCTTAACATAATTGTCCATCTTGTCTCTTCCTTTGTGCGCAATATTCGAATGGGCTTGGCAAAGAACTTGGTGTAGTTGACATTTTTGAAACATTTCTTTTCCGTTCTTGGATTATATTTTGCCACCCTCCAGTTTCCATCCTTTTCTTTTGATAATTGCTACGTCTTGACTTGTCAGATTTGTTCTGTCCTTGCCGTCTTCATTACGTGTTTCTAACCACTTCACTGCATCGTTGTAAAAGTTGACGTCAATAAAAAGGGTTAGTTTGCTTGCTTTTGTCTTTTTGGAAGCTTTAACTTCTCCCAATTTCTTGTGGAATATCCCTGAATCAACCCAACTTGTGTTAGCCATTTTACGAACCGTACAGGCTACGCATTGCGCACGAGTAAACTTTTGCATAATTTACTATGACCGAGAAGAGTCTGGGCCCTCTTGCACCAGGAGAAAAGTATTTGCTCTTAATGGAATTTCTGACGTTCAGTCAGAAATTGCTATTCTGACGGCACGATGTAGAGGCTCGGGTATTGTCTAGGGATTCTGGGGACTATTTAAAGGTTTTGGTGGGAAATATTAATCATTCTACGTCAGTCAGTCTTAGGTTCACTTGCTTTAATTCCTTCTTTAAAAACAATTCTCTTCGATTCACAATGTCCGACGTCTCCGAAGACGTTCAAGCCTTTATATATCAATCGCTCGCAGACAACAATCAGCTTTTGCTCAATCCAATTACCAAACTAGTTTCTGATTTAGTTGAGAAGATTAAGCGTTCAAGCTCAGAGGCCGTCGACGAGCAGCTACAAGAAATTAAGAAACTTTGAAAAGTCAACGAGATCCAGTATAAATTTAACCGTAAAGTTCAAAGCTCACTCGAGGAAGTGCAATCTCACATCTCACCTGGAAACAAATGCTGTGGATGAAGCAAAAGAAGCTCTTGAAGCTAATTCTTTTGGCCGATAAATCGGAGTGTGGTTGAACAACAGTTGAAGAATACACGCAACATAAGTTAGCTGAGGATGAGCAGGACGCTAACAAGATCCGGCACGCCGAGGAAAGAGCAGAGAAAGCGTTTAAGTCTCGTGCTGCCGAAAGAAAGCCGTTTAAGACTCAGTCTTTGGTTACTCGCACATCAAGCTTTACAGCAAATTCTCGCATTGGTCCACAAAGCAAAACTTCGGTCCTTCTATTTCCTTTACTCCGTGGGGAAATCAATCGTCAATGTTTCAGCGTCCCGCAGACTTTTCTCTCAGACCTGGACACTGCTTTGCTTGCGGCAAGTTTGGGCATTAAAGGTCGGAGTGGCCACAACGTGGCTCCACAGCAAAGGGTATAGTAAGTCTAATGACAGGTGACTAGAGCAAGAGGAAGAACGTAAGTTACAATTTCCTTGTGTATGTGTACCGCTCGATGCTGAAAATGAGCTCTGTGTGGGTGAACAGGACAGAAAAAACTTTGATTTTCTGTCAGATGACGATGGTAATGTCTCTTCGCTCCCTTCGGTCAAGGGAAGGCTAATTAAATCCGTAAATTATTGGCGGTCTATCGGTGCCCCTCAATTCGTGTTGGATATTATCAATGACGGTTATAAAATCCCATTCATCACCACACTACCTCCTGGTAAATTTAGAAATAATGCTTCTGCTCGCAAAGAATCTGACGTTGTCACTGAAGCTGTTTTAGGACTCCTACATGATAAGCCCGTTGAAGAACTCGATACTGCACCCGAAATAATAAATCCGTTGTCGGTTTCTGTGCAAAACACCGGGAAGAAAACTCTGATCTTCGATTTAAGGCACATTTATCTTCATGTTTTCAAGCAAAATTTAAGTGCGAAGATTTGCATACCATTAAGGACATATTTTCGAGGAACTGTTTTGTCTTTTCGTTCGATTTGAAATCCGGTTACCACCAATGTGGATATCTTTGTTGAGCATCGCAAGTATTTGGCATTCTCGCGGGACCTCTGTACGGGGCATGCAAGATATTTTCAGTACACCGTCCTTCCATTCGGCCTTTCTAGCGCCCCTTTCATTTTCACAAATGCAAAACTATTTAGGCCCTTGGAAACCCATTGGAGATCGCATGGGATTCCAATAGCAATTTTCGTCGACGACGGTTCGGAGCGGGTGGCACATCCAAAAAGGCATTGGCTAATAGTGCCAAAGTCCAATCTGATCTTGCTCAGTGTGGTTTTTTGGTCAATCCCGAAATCTCAGATTGGGAGTCCAAGACATGGTTTTCGTGGATCGGCTACACCATCGATACACAAACAGGATTAATTCATGCCAACGAAAGAGAATTCAGAAGCTCAGTTCTGAGCTTGAACAAATATGTGCTAATTTGCAATTATCGGATCTTGTTCATGTCAGGCTGTTAGCATCTATTGTTGGCCAAATAATTTCCTTGTCAGCAAGTTGTGGCAGCGTGACACAAATTATGACCAGATATCTGCACATTATCATAAATTCTCGATGCTCGTGGAATTCCAGAGTTTTTCTCAGCATTCAAGGGAAAGAAGAGCTCTTGTTCTGGAAAAACAATCTGAGAGTTTTAAACGCTGTTGTGTTTTGGGCGCCCCTGTTTATTACTTCGAAATTAGTGTTTTCTGATACCTCATCCACGGGTTGCGCGGCTTTTATTCAGGACTCTGGCCTCGTGTTTCACACAAATTAGTCGCTAGAAGAGTCACAAAAGTTCTCCACCTGTCGGCAGCTTGCTACAATAAAGCTATCGCTCGAAGCATTTGTCCCTAATATTGCAGGTCACAGGTTGCGCTGGTACACAGTCAATCAAAACGTTGTTAGGGTGATTCGGGTCGGAAGTATGATTAAAGAATTACATGAGCTTGCATTGGATATCTTCTTCTTCCATTTTAAACATAGGGAAATTCAGTTGGATGTGGACTGGATTCCACGCGATCGGAATGTTGCAGCTGATCGCCTAAGTAGGATTACCGATTACGACGATTATTCGGTCCATGATGATGTCTTCGTGCGGCTAGACGCGCTTTGGGGTCCGCATTCCATGCACAGATTCGCTTGTAGTTATAATGCGAAGCTACCCAGGTTTAATTCGAGGTTTCTACAACCAGGTTCGGAAGCGGTAGATGCATTTTCCCAAGACTGGGCCTTAGAGAACAATTGGCTCGTACCCCCAGTGACCTTCATTGGTAGAGCTTAAGGCACATGCGAGACTGCAAGGCTTTCGGAACTCTGATCGTTCCTATGTGGAAGTCCGCCTATTTTTGGACCTTATTATGCGAAGATGGCGTGCACTTTAATTCGTTCATCCACGCATGGGTTCTTCTCCCCAGCAGACCAGATTTGTTTGTGCCAGGAAAGGCCAGAAATAGGTTGTTTGGCACCAAGGCGTTCAAATCTCGTTGTTTAGCCCTTCGAATTGATTATCGGGTACTTAAGGGTCGACCCCCGAAGGGATTCTGCACAACACCCTCTGATTACTGTACTATTCGTTTGGGTTAGGGCCCAATAGTATAGCTCTAGCGTCATCTACCGTTAATGCTACAGAATTGGAGATAGGTTGCTCAAATCGCTCTGCCACAGGTGCTGGTAAGCGCATATTGACCATATTGGGAGTGATGTCTACGGAAAAATGACGAAAACTGTAAGATACAGAAGGTATAGGAAGGTCGGATCAATCTGTTCAAACTGATTTGTTGAATGCACCCCCTGGCGGTGTTGGCTGCTACATTGGAGGCCAGTAAATAGAGTTTTAATTGTCGGAGAATGACTGTTAAGAGACGTGATAGCCCACTGAGGGGCGGACATTTTTCAAATTCTGTCTCAGACTGATTTGTTGAATGCACCCCCCGGCGGTGTTGGCTCCTACATTGGAGGCCAGTAAATAGAGTTTTAATTGTTGGAGAATGACTGTTAAGAGACTTGATAGCCCACTGGGGGCGGACATTTTTCACATTCTGTCTCAGACTGATTTGTTTAATGCACCTCCCGGTGGTGTTGGCTCCTACATTGGAGGTCGTTAACGAAGAGATTAAATGTGAGACAGTGTTTTGTTAAGCACGCCCTCAGCGGTGCTGGCCCTTACGTTGGGCTAGTGAGGAGTTTGGCTGGGTCTTGCCTTGGCGGCGCTAGTCTGTGTATAATGATTCTGTAGTCCTATGT
>NC_090876.1:29790521-29793021 GCF_036669935.1 Montipora foliosa
TTATCGTTATTTGTATTTCGTGGTAAATCAAATAAAGCTACATTAGATCAACTCAGAAAGGGTAACGAAGTAGTTATTGCCAAAGGCTCAAATTCGGACACTTGTCTAGTAAAAATGTTGAGCAGATATCTTGCTAGGGTTAAACAAGATTCTCTTGAGCACGGTAATTACATTTTTAGACCGTTACTTAAATTCCGTACAGGGCATAAGCTAGTATTGGTTTAACAAACCACTTAGTTATTCAACGATAAGAGATCACTTTAAAGCTTCCTGTAAAGACATCGTCCCGGATATTTCCCGTTCTGGTACTCATTCATTGAGGGCAGGGGGCGCATCTGCGGCCGCCAACGTAGGGATTGATGATTGACTTTTTCAAGGGCACGGCCGATGGACTCGAAACAGCTTCCGCCAAGAATGGATATGTAGATGACAACCTAGAATCCAGATTAACCGTCTCAAAAATGTTGGGTATCTAGTTTTCGCTTTCCCTTTCTTTGTTTCTCTATATGTAGTGTGCTCTAGATGACTGACTGGCTCATCCTTAATAAACTATTTCACATTGAATGTCTCGGGTTTAGTGTAGGCAGAATATGGAATTTCTGACGTTCAGACAGAAATTGCTATTCTGACGGCACGATGTAGAGGCTCGGGTATTGTCTAGGGATTCTGGGGACTATTTAAAGGTTTTGGTGGGAAATATTACTCATTCTACGTCAGTCAGTCTTAGGTTCACTTGCTTTAATTTTACATCATATATTTTATGGTTTACTCTGTTTACCTCTTCCCCGAGGTCCGGTGCCACAGCATTAGATGGGGAATACGTTTCCACAGATTTTTTGGCCACATCTAAAGGGTGGTTTTTTAGTGGTTTTTTGTCTCTGGCGTGGCACACCTTTTTTCGCTTTTCATGCCCATTATGTCTACGTCTATCTTTGTAAAGACTGTATAACGATATGTATATGTAGTGTGCTCTAGATGACTGACTGGCTCATCCTTAATAAACTATTTCACATTGAATGTCTCGGGTTTAGTGTAGGCAGAATAAATTAATAACGACTGTTTGTCCAAGTCTTGTGTGGTTCAGCGGTTAGTTACAGCGAAGAGCTCAATACTAAGGGATGTCAGAAGTACCCGGTTCAAGTCTCGATAAGTGCAGTTCAAAGCGATTTCTTTCTCTCATGTACACATTGTAATATATTGTACACAGAGTAGTGGTAGGTATGACAAATGGATCAGGGGATGAATGGTTAAGAGGGATAGGGACAGACAGAAAGATAGTAACGAAAAGAAAGGGAGATTGTAGAGAGGAAAGTGGGAGGAGGGAAAGGTGATTTTTTTGGTTTTTTGTTTTGTTTTCAACCCCCCTAAAAAACCATGCCCTTTTTTTTTCAACCACACCCCACAAAGAAAATCCCTTTTCAAAGAGTTGATAAATAACCTAGGTTAATAAATTTCACTAGTTTGATTTAAATTTACCTAGTTTGATTTAAACGGCCCTGAATTTAATTTCACCCTGTAACATCCCCATCGAGGGTATCCGTTCGCAGGCGGATGTAATTGCTGCCGCAGTGAGTGAGCCTGAAGCGAACGAACGAGGCAGCTCTCTAATTGTTTGGAGAACATATGTTTCTTCGAAACACAAGGGATTGTGGTCAAAGGCGCAAGGAATTGTTTTTATATGCGAATGGAGGAATTAAAATGCGCGTTATGATCTTTTTACAAAGAAAGTGTTTTTCGTTTCGCTTCTCGTATCCTCAAACTTCGTTTACACTGTCACGCAACAAAAAAATTAATTCGAAATCGTTCAATTATAAAGGCCGAGAACTTGGGATGTTGTAGGAAGCAAATCTTTTAACCACCTCTTCAATTCTCAGGTCTGTGCGGGTGCATCATTTCTGAGTTATTTGTCGGAGCGTCACTCAACTTTAGAGTTCTCTTTGGAGACGCATGTGATCCACCAATGTGGTGTTCGAGTTGCTGAAATCAATAACAGGTTTTTGAAGGCTCGAGTTGCTTCAATATAAACGTGTGTGTTTTGTAACCGCAAACATCTCGGAGAAATGGCTTCAGATGCTATGTGGGTTGTAAACGTTAAATGCGTTGTTAAAGGCTATCAAGAGTGCTGATTTGATGTGAAGGAGGGAGAAGAATTTAAAGTATCAAAGAAAATAGTAGAGAAAGGCCGTGCTTTTCGTGTTGAAAATGAGCGCGGACAATTGGGTCACCTTCAACGTGAATTGGTTGAATAACCAGGAAGCTCCGCTTTTAGGCTTAGCTAAATCTATATATTAGTTCATGATCTGTTGCTACAGCATTGCACCGGCATCGCAGAGGTCATAGGTTCGAATCCCGTTGAAGCCTCCTGAATTTTTTATGTCTCTGTAAGAGACAATAATTCTTGCTTAAATTGTCCAGATAAGTGCCAGGATGACTTATCTTTATCGTCTAAAGATTTTTCTGCTTGAAACTGTACAAAATGAAGGGTGGTCCACATGGGTAG
>NC_090876.1:29798021-29800521 GCF_036669935.1 Montipora foliosa
TTCATCTGCTAAGGGTACTCGCACCTTATCCATGACACTCACACGTTCGTAAGTAACTACGAGAGGTTCATCTTATGAATTCATATAATAATAAACAGCGCTTTAAAGACTCAGTATGACTTCATTTTAAAGGCAGAATTACTCAGTGAGAGACGATTCTATTCGATTAGAGTTAATCAGGGGCACCCAACGTCAATTTTCGGAAAATATCTGTTCGGAAGACGATTTGAGATCTAGAATTTTCGGAACATTTGTTGTAAAATTTCTTGCTTGCCTTCCTGTCCTAGGATTTTCGAACTTCTAAAAAATTGGTATAATTGCCCAATTTTAACGGCTTTTTGCCCTAAAAAGCTCACCTAGAATTTTCGGGAGCCTTTTTTCTGGCTGAGATTTTTCGAAAAGGTAACTTTTAATCCCTATAATTTTCGGATCACTAGACTTTCAGCTAGGAAATCCGAACAGATAAAAAATTTTTAAGGGATAAAAATATGTCTATATCTACCTTTTAAATACTAAAATACGTTTAAAAATGCTATGTTTAAGTGGTTTTGAACTATATTCTCGTTGCAGGTCCCTGATTTAGTAGGCTCTCGCTGTTTGCTTTGGCTCCAAACAAATCAATCGAATGGTTTGCGAAGCTAGTCAAACAAATATACGTTCCTCTATAAAACCCTTCGCGGGAGGTGCCTGGGGGCCGAAATCGATTGCTCATGCTCAGACTTTCAACCAATGAAAAAGTTTGTCCAAAATGATTATCCCAGGGTCGCTCGTTTCCCGACCGGCTGGTCAAGGGGAACGAAGACTCTGGGAACGAGATTGCAAGCCTTAACGATGACCACCATTTCGCACTTGCGTAAATGACATAAAGTGAGACAAAAAATTCAGCTCATCGATCCACACAGTTATAAGGCCGCCGATGGAACTTTATGAACCTTAGGGTGGCTAAATTTATCTGAAGAAGAATGAAAATGTTCTGAGTGTCCAGTACAACAAAAGCAAAATTTGTTTGCAAGAGGTGGGTTCTTGATTCTAAGGGACAAATAGTCATATATTGTACGAAATTTATTTATGTCGCTATGCAAAGTACACCAGGAACAAGGCATCATTTCTTGTTATGATAACAAGCCGCTTTTCGCACAAGCACAGCGTTCGTACAGTGAAAAAAGGATGGTGGCACGGGCAAATAAAACAAAAAAAAATAACCTTTAAAGTTCAATTAAAGAAAAGAACTCGTCATCATCTTGGAGAAACCTGCTTGTAAAAGAAAACAAAACCATTCACAGAACAATTACCAAAATGCCGTATGAAGTGGTTTTCGGAATCTCTCGGGGAAAACAAATCATTCATTAGGGGACAAGTCACAGCTACATCAAATACAGAGCAGAAGAATGATCAATAAGTGGATGAGCCAGACATTGCAGCGGAGCGGTGTCTGACACTTGTAAAATGCAGACTAACCCCAAAGCACAACTTGGGTCCAAAGACTTAAATACTGTTTATCAGCACTATTTGAAATGGGTGCTTAGAATTAAATACTGCTTATCAGCGCTATTTGTAGGCAGCCAGCAGTCTGCCTTCTGCAGTTATCTTACACCAGAAAGGGAAGAGGAAAAGGAAGAAGTCGGACTTCAGGACTATGTGGCGCTGAAAATTAATAAAATGGAAAAGGAAACGCCCCTTCATCCAAACGTGCTACTTGCTCAAATTGTAGAACTTGAAGGGGAATGTGCCAAAATAATCACAAAGTTTGATTTATCACTACAAACATACTCAGCAAAATTGAAAAAAAAAATCAGATATTTTATTTGATAATTGAAAAGAAATAACACTTACAAGAGCCTGCAAAATGGCTTCTGATCAATAGATTATGGAACCCTTTTTTCTGACTTTTCAAAGTTTTGTTTTTACTTGCTTTTGATTATTATTAATGATGTTTCCTACTTTCAATAGGCCATTTCCGAGTTCAAGTCTGCCCTCTCGTCAAAGCGAGTATAAGTGCGAAGTATTTGTTATGGTAATTAGTTCTACTTTACGTATGAATGAAAACTAATTTTCATAACAAAAACTTCGCACTTAGACTCGCTTTGAAGATGAGGCAAGGAAGAACTCGGAAATGGCCTATTTCAACCTAGTTTAAAATAAAATGACCGAGATTGAAATCAAAATTAACCTGAATTTAAATTTGAATGTAACAAACATATTCCCGGTGTCTTGCGATTTCGAAGAGCTTTCGATACACCAGAAAGGTAATTTGTTGAACTATTTTAACTCAAACTATTTTAACTTTGGAAGCTCTTTATTGGCGTGGTTTAAGCACTTCTATACCGATATCAGCAGTTGAGTTCAAAATAACGTATGGTCTTCCGATTTCTTCGCGTGTTTCGCGTGGAGTACGACAAGCAGTGCCCATTGTCGCCATACCTCTTCAGTACTTCATGCGCTGACGTTTTGGGAAACGCAGTTTGGAAAGATGATAGGATTCAAGGAAGAATTAAAGTTC
>NC_090876.1:29805521-29828021 GCF_036669935.1 Montipora foliosa
AATTACTGGGGAAGAGTGATTTTACTTACTTGAGGAAGAGAAGTACGGAGGTCCTTCTAGAAAGCGTACATATTGAAAAAGAGTGTAAGGGGAGATATAGGAAGTCACACACGAGGGATTGGCCGAAAGGGAATGATGTCATCCCATCCAAATAAGGAAAAAAAGGCGGGAAAAGACTAACTCGGACAAACAAGGCAAACAAAGAGAAAAAAATGTGAACGAACTAGATTTAATCGACTCTTCCAAGTTGGTGCCCCGCACGCGCACCCTGGCAAAAAAAACTTTAGAGATCGCTGTCACTCAACTTCGGCCAGAAATCCAGGGAAGTCATCTCGGTGAAAAACTGCGCCGCCTTATCACAACAGTCAATCAGATCTTCGCGTTGGAATTGGGAAGCGGCTCGAGCCAGCGCCGAGTCTAGACCGGGACGTTCTAGGACCTCCCTTAAAATGTTTTGGATATGTTGTTCCCAGTCCTCTTCTAGATGGGTATCGGTTCGAGCTCGATGGGTTTGTATGCGCTGTAACAAGCTCACCGCCGCATCGGCGACTGTCTCATCCACCGGAAGGATCCGTCGTGGAGGCAGACGTGTGGATACTGTCGAGCACGCTCACGAATTTGCTCTCGGTGTTGATCTCTATACCGTCGCTTCCGTTGCAGAGTCCGTTTGCGACGTGCTACTGCTTTCTCCGTTGAGGTTTCCTGGACCGGCTTCCTCCGTGCTCGGACCAAGAGATTTTGAATGACCTCAAGCACGGACAAGGTTCCCGTCGATGTCAAGAGCTTGGGTCGGTATCCCTTGGAAAGATCAGGTCACCCTGGGGTCGGCTCCGGATTGGTCAGTGTTGTTGGGATAAATGGGGTACTCCATTCCCAGAGTCCCAAATCCAAGATGGCGAGCTTGTGGGACTTTCTGCCACTCGAGCTGAAAGACATCATTTTAAAGAAGAAGGCACGGCTAGAGCACTGGGAGAAGATCAAACCCCTGGTCAAAGGAGGTTGGTGGGCTGATGTACTGCCCATACCTTACCTGATGTGTGTTCTTTTTCTAGAAAATCTGGCTATCTGTGTGTGCTCCGCCCACGCGGTCATTCGGCATACCAACCTGGTCTCCGCTGATGCTGTAGGGCGATTAAGATGTACCCAATGTGAGCAATTCCATCCTGCCGAAAATTGCCGCCACCATTATTGGCTAGATATGCGGTGATGCGAGAGATTAAATGAAAAACTTTGTAAATACAAGTTGGACATTGTAAATATTTTACATAGACGTTTTTTGAACCCTTGTAAATAAAAAAAAGAGACCACACATGTCAATAAAAAAAGAAAAACAAATAACCATGTTAAATAAAAGGTTAATTTTAATGAGAAAAAAAGGCTTATGTTACAAATGGGAACGTGTGAGGCGGTCTAGGACCGAAGCCTCGTCCCAATTTCAATCTCTGAGATCTTCCATGGTCATCCACCGAGAGGGTTTCTGGGCCTCCAGGAATCGTCGGGTGCATTTGTGGTTGATGTAGAAGGTATTGCAATCCAACCCCCTTTGACCACGCATCCATTGCACAAAATGATAACATTCGACCTCGGGACAATGATGACGTAAGAGATCTCGGTGATATCCACAGGAACCCACGGAGCTGAGGCGTGGCAGGTCGTCGAATTCCGGACAACCCAAAGGTTCCAAATAGATGTTGGGAATCCCCCAGGTGGTGCTTGTCCCATAACCCAGGATAGTATAGGAGTCCGTGGACGTGCTGGGCGCAAAAATAGGCAGTACGCCGATCTTTCGGCGCAAGATCGGGCCAAGGCACAGACGGTTGGTAATGAAGGGAACCCGTATGTTGACCCGTCCAGTCGCACCATCCTAGTTCCCGATGAAGAAAAGTGGTACACCGTTTTTGGCCGACATGCGTCGACAGCCAAAAATTCTTCCAAATCCACTACCAAACACACTCTATGTCATGTCTTCGTCGTCGTCTTCGGTGTCGTAGTCTGCATCTTGAAAACGGTAGCGGATCAAACGACACTCACTGCAATCCCGATCGGGTTACCAAGTCAATACTAATTTAATACGAGTCGATCCCTTTAGGCGATCCTTTTCGTCTCGACAAATGTCGCACAACAATCGATCCAAGAGCACGTTTAAGCGTGACAGCAACTCTCCAAACTCATGTTGTGATGGATTTCGACCGAGAGGCTTCTTTATATGCCCAAAAAGGCGTTCACGTGATTGCTTTTTACTGACCTTGAAGGAACTTGACGCCACTTTCAGGAATCAATGACCTCTCCCCTGGAAATTCAATTCATGATCATCACGTGCTTCAGACCGAGCATAAAAGCGCCAAACGAACCTCGCCCGATGCCAGTTGTACGAAGATGAGTACCTCTTTGGAGCACGGGAACCTGTCGCCCACCAAACATCCAGAGAAGAAGAAGACGACCAGACCCAGAAAAAGAACCAAGAAAGAAAATCACGATGCGGTGCGTTCTGCCTCCGTACCACCCGCCAAAGTCTACAAAGAAGCCAGACAAAAAGCCGCCGAAAAGAGAAAAGAAGAAGAAGGAGAAAGAAGCAGACTTGAACAAGGCTACTCAAGAATTCGAAGCTTGGATCACCTCCATGCCGTGCTTCGACGATTTGCCAAGCTACGAAAAGTTGATGGAGCCCTTTCTGCCTCCGCAAGGATCGGTGGTAGTTACCCCTGTGAAGGTGAATCCGGAGCTAGCAGCACCGGGGCTAGAACCTGGCGAGGTCTTGGAACCCTTGATCGCGCCCCTAAAGCCGGCGGTGTACATGACCCCTCCATGACCCATGGTGACGACTCCTACCGAACCAACACCTCCACCACCACCACCTCCACAGCCATCCTCAGAGTACAAATCTGTCTTCTGTCCGTTTTAGGAGCCTCCTTTGTGTGAGGGACTCTCCAAGATGAATATGCATCACGTGTACTGCCAGGAGTTTGACAAGAGCCTATGCATAGGTGCCCGAGGTCCAACAGCAACTTCACCGGGACATAAAGTACTCGCCCAATGTGGGTCGCTTCTTCTTCTCCAGTTTCTGGATCAACCCTGGACCGACCCGATCTTTACAAACCGACTAGAAGAGGCCAGGAGATGGGGCTGGGCAGGGGAACGAGAGGAAAAATCCAGTTGGTTGGCCGAAGTGGACGAGAAGTTGGACCATCAAGCCCGTCCCCGGCGTGCCCGAGGAAAAGTTAGTGTCGGAGCTAGAAGAATTATGCGACAAAGCAGAGTGCTGGCCCATCAGAAACACAAACACTTGCGTGAACAAGAAGAGTTGGAGTGGGAGATGTGCCGCCAATTAGAACAGACTCGACCCATTACGCCAGGACTTTTTCGTTCTTGTCTTTTGAAACTCAAATGTCACGAGATTCAGTTTGACATAAAGTATAAACAAAGGATGAAAGGAAATGTAGGTGTGTCGTATTTTGAGTATGTCGTGCGCCGCGCCCGGACCATGTCTAATGCGAACGGTCTTTCACCATTTGACCCAACTCCCTTATCGCGAAATCGGACATCAAATCCGTTGGACCCTGATCAGTTGGTTGTGTCGGCAATTCATGAACGTGTGGGAGGAGAGTCGGATCGATGGGATGGATTTCCCACCGCCGAGCCCATCGATGCCCTCGCGACGTTTCAAGCCGTGAAAGAAGGGATCGTATATCGGTTTTGTCGTATATATGGACTGGTTGACGACGACGCCCAGACCCCAATGCACTTGTCGGAAGTGGCAAACCTTTGAAAAGCATCACCTGCAGGACGACCAGTAATCGACCACTCTTCAACGCACGCGGATGCCAAAGCCTCTGTCGTGAAATGCTTCAATCGCACCTTGAAATAAGCGAGTGTACTTGAACCTCTTACCCCAACTGTTAAACGTATACAACCAGAGTCGGCATAGAAGTATTGGCAATGGCCACACGAGACATCACAGAAGTCAACGAACGGGTTGGTGTGGACCGAATTGTACGGCCAACGCTTGAAACAGCGTCCTCGACCCCAACTCAAAGTGGGTGATCGGGTGCATTTGATGGATGGAAGAAGTCTTTCTCGTTAGACGGGTGTTGCAGGATACAGTCATCACCTACAAGCTGGAAGAATGGATGGCACCCCGATCAAAGGATTTTTTTATGAACAAGATGTACAAAAAGTGACGCAGCCCGACAATGCGTTGTTTCAAGTCAAAAAGATCTTGCAATGGCGTGGACAAGCCGTGAAAGTCCAATGGTTGGGTTGACCGCACAAATACGACAGTGGGTACCTTGATCGGCCTTGACGTTCCTATAAAAATGATAGGAAAAATACAAAAAGAGAGAGAGACAGAGGATGTCGTCGTCGTCTTTTTCCGCGACGCTGTCGAGCGACGTGCAGCGGACCGAGTCCCCGACAATGGCATGGTTGCCCAAAGATTGCGTCTGGCATGACCGCGAAAGATGGGAAGTCGGGTTGTCGGGCGTGTGGTTACCTCAAACGCCGACCGTTCCGGTGCCTCTCAACAATCTCCTCGACGACCCTGTCATCCATCACTGTCATCCCAATGATGGATACCTTTGCATGTATTCGTTCGATCACCCCGATCCCCGTGGGGAGAACGAGAGCCAGAAAGTCCACGGACTCGTCTGAGCGACGAACTCAAGTAATCGTCGACCGTCTTAGAGGCGTATCCGCACCGTCTCTACCAACGACCCGTCACTTGGGTCGAGGACATGAGTGGAGTGTCTAGCAAGGCGGTGTCGTGTTCATGCTTGTGTCGAATGTGTACTGTTGGCGTTTCGTCCGGATCAACGAGGCCTACGCTCGATTCTACGCCACGGCACGACCTCCCTGATCGAAAGTGAATGGGTGAAGGTGTCGTACCAAGTGAATGCTGCTAAGACGCTTCACAAGTCAGATTTGGACGGTGCATCGCGACGATGTCGTCCAAAATGAATTGTCCATCGTCAACGAATGGAGGCCAGGACAAGAATTTCACGTTGTTTGCCTTTAACAATGTGCCCAATGGAGACCTGGACACGCCGTTTCATCGGAATCCTAAACAAGCTGGCAATCTGCGTTTGGAAATCGAGTTTTGTGCCGCGGTGAACCAGAACATCACGGTGCTGGTGTGGGGCGAATTCGAGAACGTGTTCCAGATCGACGACAAGGGCGGTATTCTATATGACGTGCGTCGATAAAGTCCACAAAGAAGGACATGGAATTTATGCCCCTGAGTGACGTGGCCCTCCACCATTTGGCCTTGGACGATCGGATCCTGAAACACGTGTTTCACGGCGAGCATCCTTCCGCTGGGTTACCCTTCCGTCCGACTCGGACGACTCAAGGAACGTACATTGTCAACACCGATCCTCATGGAACCAGGAAAACATTGGTTGGGGCTCTGGATGGAAGACAGGGTGTGCGAAGTCATGGACAGTTACGGCTTGCCTCTCACGTCATTGTTATTCATTGTTATTCTCATGGTAAAACGGTGTGCATGTGTTTTTTGTACAGAAATAGTCGAGTGGTTCTCGTCCTTTTTGAAAGAATGATTCGCGGACAGAGCAGTAGGATAATTGCGAGACCCTCGGGGAGTGGAAGACAATATTGACCAAAGCGTCAGGCATCAGCAACTTTCGAAAAAGACGGACGATATTTACTTGGCTTAGAAAACAAAAACCAGATATTGTTTTCCTACAGGAAACACATTCCACTCGAGGGAATAAAGTTTCGTGGAAAAGAGAATGGAGTGCTACATTGTTTTGTTCTCATGGGCCTAACAATGCGAGAGGGGTGAATAATTTCGATTGTACAGTTGAAGAATCCATTGTTGACTCTAACGGTAGATTTATTACTTAAAGTTCTTCTAAGTGGAGAACCTGTTCTTCTAGTTAATATTTACGCTCCAAATCGGGATAACGAATTGGTTACCTTTTATCGGTCACTTTTGCAAACCATTGTGAAAAATAATTTGGACGAAATTGAAGATATTATTGTTGGAGGAGACTTCAACTGTCCTTTAAATCCAGTTATCGGCAAAAGAGATGGCAGCATGATTCCAAGACAATCTGTAATCAACGTAATAGAGCAGTTACAGTCAGAACTTGATTTGCATGACATTTGGCGTGTAAAGAATCCCACGATACGTAGCTTTACCTGGACTCAATCAAATCCTTTGTTTTTCTCAAGACTGGACTATTGGCTTATTTCCAATTCTTTATCGGACAACGTTTCTAATGTTGACATGATTTCAGCAATAAAAACTGATCATTCTGCAATAACAATAGAGTTTCAAGATGTTGATGACAAAGTAAAGGGTCCGGGGTTTTGGAAATTAAATTGCTCCCTTCTGAATGATAAACAATATGTTGATGAAATAAATTGTCTTCTCCCTTTTTGGCTTCAAGAAGGGAAGCGAGAACTTAGTGACCCGCGCTCTGTTTGGAATTGGGTGAAATATAATGTCAAGAAATACTCCAGACAATATTCGATGACTAAAAGTCAGCAGAGGAAAGCAGAAGAATGGCAGTTGAATAGAGAGTTTCAAGAAGCCTCTTCAGTTTTTCAAAAGAATCCCAGTCAAGAGAACTTATCAACTTTAAATGTCTTGAAAGAAAAAATGGAACAAATGTATGACAAAAAGGTTGAGGGTATAATAGTTAGATCACGAGCGAGATGGTATGAACATGGAGAAAAAAATTATAAATATTTTTTTTAATTTAGAAAAACGTAATCATATAAGAAAGCACAGAAGGAAGCTTCGGCTTAGTGGAGTAATTGCCGTAGACCCCTTCGAAATTTTAGAGGGGGAGAAAAAAATTTATGAAAATCTGAAGAAATTACTCGGACGAAAACGAATTATACTTTCGCTTTGAAGACTTGCCTATTCCAACACTCCCACATGAATCAAGATCTCCCGGTGAAGGACTAATGAGACTTGCAGAGTGCTCTAAAATTATATACTCTTTTCCATCAAATAAGGCTCCCGGAAATGACGGTTTATCTATAGAATTTTATAAAACTTTCTGGAATCTCTTGGGGGAACCTCTTGTTGAATGCTTCAACGCGTCTTTTGAAAAAGGAGAAATGAGCCCTTCACAAAAACAGGCTGTAATTACATTAATTGAGAAAAAAGATCAAGATCGTTGTGATCTTCAAAACTGGAGGCCAATTTCTTTCTTGAAAGTTGATACAAAGATAGCCTCAAAAGTTATTGCAGAAAGAATGAAAAGTTTATTGCCTAAATTAACACATTAAAATCAATCAGGATATATTACAGGCAGAAATATCAGTGAGAATATACGCTCAATTCTTGATATAATGGACTACACAAAAGCTAAGAAATTACCCGGAATTTTATTGTTTATTGACTTTGAGAAAGCATTCGACAGTTTGGAATGGACTTTTCTTGAAAAATGTTCAAATCAATTCGGTTTTGGGCCTGATTTCATAAGATGGGTCAATATTTTTCTATAAAAATATTCAAAGCTGTATCATAAACAATGGCTTTTGCTCTCACTACTTTAAGATTGAGTGTGGAGTTAGGCAGGGATATCCCCTTTCCCCCTACCTTTTTGTCACCGCCACTGAAATTTTAGCGATTGCTATACGAAACCAAGACGATATTAAAGGCATAAAAATAAATGATTTAGAAACTAAACTGCTGCAGTTCGCTGATGACACAACCGTTGTTTTATCAGATTTAGATTCTGCACGAGCTTTGTTTGTACTACTTGACCGTTTTGAGAAAGTTTCTGGATTAAAACTTAACGTTGCGAAAACAGAAGCAATTTGGATCGGCTCCCTCCAACACAATGAAAATAAACCACTTAAGGTCAAATGGAAAACTTGCGTTAAGTTTTTAGGAATTTTCAATACATATGATGTACAGATACTAGTTGAGAAAAACTTTAAGCAAAGGCTGAAAAAAAATAGAAATACAATAAATTTATGGAAGTCAAGGGTTTTGTCAATTCATGGCACGGTTAACATCATAAAAGCAATCCTTCTTCCAAAACTAATATACCCTGGCTCGGTGATAAGCACTCCGTCTGAAGTTATAAAAGAATTTAACAACTTAGTTTTTCATTTTTTTATGGAACGGGAAGGATAAAGTTATTCGAAGCTCAACGTATACACCCTATGAGCAAGGTGGCCTCAAAATGATAGATTATGAAACCATGATAAAAGCGTTGAGGTTCAGCTGGTTAATGCGCATAACGGATTAGGACTCATCAGGTTTCTGGAAGTCTTACCTTGACTACCTTTTGGATAATGAAGGGGATCTTTTTCTATTTCAGTGTAATTATGATGTAAACCAGATTAACATCTCATCTACTTTTTATCAGGATCTATTGATGTGGTGGTCAAATATAAGAGAAACTTTAGATCCAAATAATGTTTATTAATATATTATATGGAACAACAAAGAAATCCAAATCGATGGTAAAAGCGTTTTTTATAAGAATTATTTTAATAGGAATATTAAACATACAAACGATCTACTCTTTGACAAGACAAATATAGTCTTCTAATTTTCTCAGAAGTGAGGAATTGACAAGGTCCACTTTTTTAGTATGGACAGGCCTATCTGTTCCTTTGAAGTTGCGTGTTAACGTGCCCAATTTTAAGGTGATTCTTGATTTGGAAAGTCTTAAATGTCATGACTATTACTGTTTTCTAATAAAACAAAAATTGGAAAAGCCAACTAAATGGGTTAAGCTAAAGAGAGAATTTAGCTGCGATGACAAGCAAGTATCAGAGGCATTTCTTTTGCCAGTGAGGGTTGCTAATGAACCGTATCTACGCTCCTCCTAGTACAAAGTGTTAAATTCTGTTCTGTTTACTAATGACCGCTTGAGTAAAATAGGATATGTCTCTAGCCCCAACTGCACTTTCGGTCATTAACTAACAGAAACCATATCCCGTATTTTGTTTGAATGCTCTTTTTCAAATTGTTTTTGGAATGAGGTTAATATAAAAATTTGTAGTAAAATCAAGAGTTGCAGAGGCCTCTCGCTTACATATTGCGATGTTCTTGTTGGATCTTTAGAGGAGGAGATGGATCTATTTAATTATATTGTAATTTCGGGAAAATCTTTCTTGTGGACTTGCCGATGTAGAGAAACATTACCTTCTTTGTGCCATTTCATAAGAATTTTGATGATTAAATATGAAACTGAAAAACATATATATTTCAAGACGAATAAAACGAATTTGTTTAAAGAAAAATGGAAGATGTTTGAGGAAACAATTTTAACTAATATTAAGTTAAACAGGTATGTAGACAAGAATTGTCAATTTTTTTTTCCTTTTCTTTTCTTTTCTTTAATTAATTTAATATGGTGTCATTATTAACTTTTATAAACCAAACTTCATTTATTGTCCTCTAATTTAGTTGTTGAAAAAAAGAATTGTAATTATGTAATTGTGGAAATAGTAATAGAAAAATAATAATAATAAAAAATAATAAATAAAAAAAAGGGAAAAAGAAAAAATATATATATATTGACCAAAGTCCTCTTGACCAAAGGCACATTGTTCGAAGGAGGACGCGTTCGACAGTGTCATTATTGTTACAACGTGTGGCAACGGCGGTTTGATGGCATGAAATGTAGCGGGATTCATTTTCATCATGGTATTCCCGAGGTCGACGATCTTCAACAATGGTTTGGTCCGACCCAGGGCGGCATGTTGGTCTTGGACAGTCTCATGGCCGAAGGAGGCAACGACAAATGCGTGTTGGATCTCTTCATGCGTGAACCACATCATCGAGACCTCACGGTCTTGTACTTGTGTCAAGATCTGTTTCCACCTGGGAAATATGCCAAGACCATTTCGCATAATGTGCAATTCGTGATCGTCTCCAAGAATCCGAGGGACCAGACGGGATTTCATGCATTGACCCTCCAAGCCTATCCGGATCGATGGAGACACGTCCTAAGACTCTTAAACAGGTGCACCCGATGGCCCTACGGGTATATAATAATCGATCTTCATCCCGCCTTAGATGATTAATTCCAGTTGTTTAGTCATGTGAAGCAACAGGACGGTCCGACGGTGGTGTACGAAAAGACCGATGAGTTCCTCCTCATTGCATGTTTGATCAATTTCAATTCGAACGTAATCCCTTGGAGTATCAACAGGAACTGGCCCGATATCATGCCCAACGCGCATGACCAAGACTTGAGCGAACGGATAACGATCACTGCACAGACCCCGGCAAGCGGGGGATTCATCCGGGATTAGGGACGCCCATGGGAACGTCGCTGGAGGATTTTTTGGAAACGTTGGAGAAGTTGAAAGTACTCTCCCCGGATCCCAACACGTTGTTGAGCAACCAGGCGTAGACCCCCAAGGACTCGACACCAATGTCCTCTAATCCCATCGGGATTTGATGATGCATTCGGTGTTGGAAGTGTCCCTCCCGAACAAAGTGCTCAGATTATAGCATTTCCGATCATGATTTATAAGATTACGCGGCCAGTGGTCCTTAAGCCCATTCGAGCGTGGGACAGAAACAACCTCGTCAAAGACCTCTTCCCCTTTCACCTCCTAGCAGCGGCCGTAGGGGTCGTTGTCGTAGAGACGCGGCGGCGGTTCTCCCGGAAGCGGCGGACGCTGCGGTTTTTCCAGAGGTGGCAGACCACCTTGTTGGGGCAGCAGTAGCGGAGGTAGTCGTTGTGGACGACGGCGGATGAGTCAAGAAGGGTTACGACGTCGAATGGATCACTTGGCTCAAGATGCATGATAACTAAACGATGGCCGTCGGATTCGGAACATCACGCATACCAATACTGTCACCGCCGTCTACGAAGATGGAGGCACCCCCACTGTACGACGCACGTTGTCTAGGATCAGTAACCCAGAAAAAAGGCGATTGATGAGTCTACCTCTTCTAGCTGAGTAGGAATTTTTTACAGTCTAATTTATAAACTCTCATCATAGCAGTAAATAAGTATGTTGAGACTTTTTTTCCGTTATTCTCTTAAATTGTCCATATCAATTAATTCATCTGTTGTTTTTGGTTATTTATTTATTTATTTACTTATTTATTTATTTATTTATTTATTTATTTATTTTATTTTGGCTTTTAATCAATTAATTAATCAGCTTAGTAATTTACTGTTTGAGACTTCGTACGATGTACATATTTCGATAAAAACACTACCGCCCAGATTAGCATTTGCTATTTGCGGGATAGTGTAGTCTTTACCATTGTAATAGTAAATAAGAAGTTACTAATAAACTTGAGAATAACTTGAATAAAGAGGGAAAAGATCATCATGTCGTGGCGTATAGGACATCAACTGCCGTTCTTCGGAGTATCTTGAGAGAAGCGAATCATCAGACGCGTCGTGAACGGTTTCAGTCGGCAAACGCCGATCAGATCAATGCAGTGAGCGAATTGGTCATGAACACGCTCTGTCGCCAGAATCCCGTGTCGTCTACCACCCTTCGACGACTACGACCCCATTGGGAGACGTTAAGAGAGATGGCTCGTCGCAAGCATTCCCTCAAAGAGCAACGTCAGATCATGATGGCTCAAACGGGTCGTGGTCTGTGGCATGGCTTGAACATGGCGTGCAACCATTGTATGCGACGACGACGATGAGGACAGTGCCGTGGTGCACTCGACGCCAAGTGCCTTAACTGGGCTATTTCCTACAAGACCTGACCACGCTGCCTGTGGATCAACGACACCGAAACCGGGCAAATGATCGATGCTCTCAGTCAGTTGACGGACGAGGTGTTGAAACGACGAATCCCGCTATCAACATATACGCGACGCAAATTTTGGTCTCATCTACGAGATCGTTGCGCTTTGCAAGCCATGAGCCGTCTCCACAAGTATAAATAAATGCTCAGCCAACCATCATGAGATGTCATTGTCATCGAACCAAGGTCTGGCAAGGACTTCACACGGCGTATCATCATTGTGTCAAAGATCATCTCCAAAATGGACGATGGTTGGTGTGATACGTGGACGTGCGGCCCTCGTTCGTTTTGTGCCAAATCTTTGACATCACAAATGCGAACAATGCGTAGTCATTCGTCAATTGACCGATCAGCTCCAAGAACGGAATTAAGGGGTCGACGGACTCAAACGAAAGATTTGCGATTTGAAAAACCAAGAGAGCGAACTGGAAGGGCAGCTGGAGAGAGAACGTCAAGAGAAACAAAGGCTCTACTATAAAAATGGGGAGTCACACGAGTACAATCCTATAGAATACAATACAAATTTTATTAGCACTCCCCAAGGGGGTTTTTCAGTACTAATACTAGTAAATACTGTTAGTTACATTAAAATTAAAATCAATTAAAATGGTCAATAAGAACTTGTAGAAAGGTAAGATAAAAGGCATATCAAGAATTTACAAAATTGATATAAAAGAGGGTAAAATTGTGCGACACATTGTGCTATGAAGATAAAGATTCACTTACGAGTTTACCTCGTAATGTTCTTTTAAAAGTATAAAGAGATTCCCTTTGCTTAAGATTACTAGACTATTCCATAATGTCACTGTTCGATAAAAAAGGTCCTTTGTCCTGTAGTGGTCTTAAAAAGAGGAATATTTAACAGAAATTGATTTTATCAAACGAGTTGATAAAGGTCGAATAACCACCGTGAAAGATTTGGAAAGCTGACGTTTCGAGCGTTAGCCCTTCGTCGGAGCCAATAGGCGAAGTACTTCGCTCTGACCAAGGGCTAACGCTTGAAACGTCAGCTTTCCAAATCTTTCACGGTGGTTATTCGACCTTTAGCAACTCGTTTGATAAAATCAATTTCTGTTTCAATCTCCCAACGACGCAGTACCGCAGTTTCTTTAGAAACTAAAATTTTGAATATTTAATAGTTGTGAATTGCGAGTCTCACGGTCATTTATCTCCACTCGCTTTAAAAAAAGCGAGGAAAGGTAAGGGCAGCTTGTCCATTCATGCATTTGTAAGCAAGCACAGCATCACGATAGTACAGTTGCGATTTAACTGGCAGCCAGCGTAACTCTTGTAAGACTGGGGTCACGTGATCGAACTTTCTGGTATTACTGATAACCCGGGCAGGGACATTCTGCACTGCTTGGAGCTTGAGAAGGTGAGTAGTTGCTGCGTTTGACCAGACCGACGAGCAATAAAAGAATTTGCTAAAACCTAACGCGTTGATTATTACTATTAGAGTGTTTTTATCAAACATATGCTTGACACGACTAATTTGAGCCAAGCTAGACATGCAGGACGAAACAGTTTTAAAGATGTGATCATGAAAGGTGAGGTTCGGGTCAAATGTAACGCCGAAGAGTTCTTTGGCGACTTTTGCGGGTATGAGTTCCTTCCCCATGAACAAAAGACGGACGGCGGGGAGTTTGGAAAGCAGCTGACCACTTCCATATATCATAAGCTTTGTCTTATCTGGGTACAAGAGGAGGTGATTGTCAAAGCACCAGTTACGAATTCTTAAGAGATCGTCATCAATGTTAGAGATTGCATTAGCCCTGTCTTGAATTGAGAAGGAAATGTGAAGTTTAGTATCGTCAACATAGCTTTTAGATCGACAGTGCTTAAGAACTGATGGTAGGTCGTTCACGTATATACTACAAAGTAGAGGCCCCAGGATACTCCCTTGTGGTACGCCACAATCGACAGGGAGTGGCTCTGACAATTCCTTGTTTATGCGAACGATTTGACGTCTTTGAGATAAATAACTGTTAAACCAAGTGACCCCAAAAGATGAAATGCCGACGTCTTGCAGTTTCTGCAGTAAAATATCATGTTTTATACTGTCGAAGGCCTTACTCATATCCAATAATACAACGGCGGTTAGTTTCTTTTTATCTATTCCACCCAAGATGGCTTCAGTTGTGTGTATTAGTGATGTCTCTGTCGAGTGGATTTTTTATTTCCACTTTGCGTTGCAGACAGTCTTTCATTCGACAACAAGTAAGGCATTAATTCATTTAAAGCAATTCTCTACATAATGGGCAGGAGAGAGATGGGTCTGTAATTGTCAGGATCCTCGAAGTCTCCGTCTTTTAGAATTGGTGAAACCTCAGCCATCTTCCAAGAACATGAGAAGATTCCGGTGGCAAATGAAGTGTTTATTATTGACGTTAGGGTCGGCAGTACAGCTTGGAGGCAATCTTTGATGATCACGTGGGCAGGAATTTTGTCAATCCCGTGAGATTTGTTTAGTGGCATTGACCGGACAACACTTGCGACTTCGGACCATTCCACAAACGATTAGCCTCGGGGTGTTTCTTTGGAACAAAGAACAGCTTCGAATGGTTATAATTACATTGACTGGCAAGCGAATTAATTTTGTCAACAGTTTCTAGTCCAATCGAGGTGAAAAAACGATTAAACGCGTTTGCTACCGCTCTATCATCTCTGCTGTAGGATCTCTCGCTGGCCGATTTCTTACGAATACATAATCGGATAGTTTTCCCCCAACAGCTTGAATAATTGGCATTGCTCTTGACTTGGTCCGCTACGTATTCTCATTCTGTTAGCCTAATTTCTCCCTTGACTTCACGCTTGAGGTTCTTGTATTTGGTCCAAGCGTTGGGATCCCCCGTTCTTCTCGCTAACTTCCGCCAAAAGTCCCTTACTGATTGCTTCTATGAACTAAAAAATGACAGATGCTGGAAATATTAAGGAGTCTGATTGTGCACGCCTCTATACAACATGGTAGTGGCACTTAGACAACGACGGACTTCGAGAGTGTCCCAGCCAAGCGAATGCTGAATAGAAGTTACACTGGTAAACTGTGAACAATTGGGCAGATAAATCTTACAACAGAACGTTCCTCCAATGCTTTTATGGGTTGTTTTTCAAAAGGATTCCAAGCAGCTGACTCATAATCTACATGGAGTCTTGTGAGAGGGCTGTACGCTTGGGTCTTAACATATTGGCTGCTTCCAGAAAAAAATTCCTACGTGGTAGACCCAGTATCTTCATAGGTTTGTGTTTAACAGATTTTACATGGGAGTCCCATTATAGGTTATCTTGTAAAAGGTACACCAAGGTATTTACGACATGTAATTGATTCTAGTGGGCTACTACAGAGCCTGAAACTAGCTGGAAACTTAAGAGGAGACCTGGTAATTGACATTATATTACATTTAGTCAAATTAAAATTCATTTGCCCAAGTAGTGGCCCAGCAGGATAGAGTGTCAAGGTCTTGTTGGAATAGGGAACAGCATCATCAGCAAATAACTTAATTTTAGAGCTAAGGTTATGGGCAATATCATTAATGAAGATTAGAAACAAGAGGGGACCTAGGACTGTGCCTGGAGGGACACCAGAGGTAACACTGGTCCAAAAGGACTTTGTACCAGAACCCTGGACATACTGAGTCAGATCCAAAAGGAAGTTCCCAATCCAAAAAAGACTATTGCCAGTGATTCCACAATAATTAAGCTTAAGTAGGAGTCTCTGGTGGGGAACGGATTCAAAGGCTTTTGAAAAGTCAATTAAGAGTACGTCTGACCTGATACGCTTGTCCAGCAATGATAACTAATCGTCGAGGACGGTGATAAGCCTTTCCGGAAGCCATG
The DNA here is from genome assembly GCF_036669935.1 of Montipora foliosa. NCBI lineage: Eukaryota > Metazoa > Cnidaria > Anthozoa > Scleractinia > Acroporidae > Montipora > Montipora foliosa. Next base: position 29,821,074 of record NC_090876.1, read on the forward strand.
TTGGTGAGGGGTAAGAATATTATTGATCTTAGATGATTAGACAGATAACTACAAAAAAACATGTTCCATAATTTTACACGAGATGCATGTCAAGGAGATTGGCCTGTAGTTTTTTTGGCGAGGATTTATCATCTTTCTTGTACACGGGAGAAACAGTTGCTATTTTCCACTCCCAAGGGATACCGCTTTCATAAGACTGAGTAAAAATCACTTGCAATATCTGAGCACATTGTGAGGGGATGTTCTTCAGGAAAGGAGGAGTCGGTAGGTGGAAGGAGAACGGAAGGCAAGGGAAAGATGGAGGAGGAATTTAATCGATCTCTCTTTTTTTCATTTGTTTCCTTTTTTGCCCCTAAAAATCCAGGCCCCATTATTTTTTTTTTTTACATCCCCAAAAAAGGGAAAACCCATTTTTTGACAGTTTATAATAACCTCGGTTGAAAAAATCAACCTAGGTTAAAATTAAAACTTAAAGTCAACTTGTAACAGTTACATAATTACCTAATGCACGCCCCAGTCCCCGACCGTTCTTCTGCTAGTTGTAGCAAGAGCTCTAAAGATTTACATGGTATGCTCGATCTCTGGCCAATAAAACTGAAGTATCTAAAAAGTTCTGTCAACGCTTAATCGAGGAAAACCTTCTGCAGTACTCCTCTGAAAAGTCAAAGTAAATGGGTGGCTGAGGAAGTTATTGATAGCAATATGGTAATTGACTGGGAAAACACCTACAAGTTGGTTTTTCAATGCCAAAGAAACTAAATTAAGAATTTTTTAATTTAAACTCCTCCAAAGATGTATTGCCACTAACGACTTTCTTTACAAAGTAGGAATTAAGCAGACTGATTCTTGAACCTTCTGTGGAAAGACAACTGAAAACCTAATTAATCTTTTTCGGAGCTAGAAATATATTAATGAATTTAAGTTGGGAAAATTGCTCTCAATGCTTAGTACAAAACACCTCGGAGGTTTAATTTCTCTGGAGCCATTGTTCTTGTTCTTGATCACTCCATCATTTGGTTCTTATTGCTAAGCATTATATCTACACCTGTAAGGTGAGAGACGTTTACCCTAACTTGCAAACGTACATTCAGACCGTTCAAAACTCTATGGCCATAGAAGAAATGGTCTCGATTGAAAGTAGTCCCTCGACGAACTTAGTACAATATAGGGTCATGAAGGTGTAAAACGAGAGCAGGGATTGACCTGATTTTTCGGTGAGAAAATGGGATTTTGTTTCTTGGAATGGGAGATAAAGAGAGCTTGGTGCGAATGGGGTTTGCTTTATCAGAGGTCATGAGGTATTAGTTCTGCTCAAAATTCCTAATATCAAATATTTAATGTGGTCTTCCTGCGTTCCTGGAAACTGCTATGTGAGAGTGAGGGCTTTCCTGATGCTAACAGACTTGTTACAGCATCCCTACCTCTAATATGGCTTCACTAGCACGAACTGACTTCCCTAAACCCGCTGGAACCAATGTAATCACTCGAAAAGAAGAAGATCAGGTAATGCGCAAGGCGTCCTCGAACGTACCCTACTGATTTGCAAGACCTTCGGCCAAAAGATTGTTGTGGGTCTGTTGAAGAGAGCGAATGCTCCGAGGAGGATACTGGTGAGGATAGTAATGATGATAATGACAGTGACTCGGAAGGTGACGAAGATAAACGCGAGCTGAGACTGCCCATCATTCAAAATGCTCTTATGTGCCAGATGATGGCAGGCCTTGTTTTGGCGGATACTTGGATAAGCAATCCCATGCAGTTACAAAGTACACTTCGCACGGTCTTTAGTGCCTCAGTAATAGTACACCTGGCTCATATTGATTCGCACTTCACGCGTTAAGTTATTTCGCTTACTGGTTTAATGTATGCAACTATTCTTGCAATTTATTTATCACAGCAAGTTTGCGTGAGTTAAAAGGTGACAACTAATTAGAAATTCAGAAATATATAAATCGACAGTGTACTGCAAACGGGCAAATTGCTTTTTTACTTTCCTCCAATCAAAAACGTTAAAGACAGTCAACAGAAGAAATCAAACCATAAGATCGTGTAGATTAGAAGACACAAATTGTAAAACATTAATCTACTTGTGTAATATTTTTCTTTCAGTCGACTAGTTCAACGACTTCTCGAGCAGCTAGTAGGGATAAAAGTCTAAAAATCTGCAGGGTCTTGGCGTGATCTTGCCGTAAAATAGTGCCTCGAACGTAGGTGCGAACCACATATAGCCAGAAGGCCGGATTGGGTACTGAGTGACACAAATGGACCAATCAGAGAGCGATCCATCTCACTTAAGTGTCCGCCATGTTGTTTTGACGGGAAAGTGTACGGAATTAATGACGCTAAAGGTTGACAATGGAAATAAGACCTTTGTTGTCAGCCAAGCCAAGGATTCGAGAAGAGACAATAAACTGAGTAGGCTCCTCATGAATATGGTGGCATGAATATGGCACTGCCATATATTACAGCACGAAATTCATGGCTAGGCAACGATCCGATCTTTCTATTCCAGACATTGAAACTGTTTGGCTGGAGCTAACTCTCCCTAACCGCAAGAAAACCCTCATATGCTCGCTTTATAAACCACCTAACGCTGATTTTGATGCGTTTAAAGCAAGCTTGGACAACGTTCTGGATCAATCAGCCAGTGAAGGAGTCGAGACACTTATACTCGGTGACTTTAATCGTGATATGCTTCCTAAAAGATTGCCAAGAATCTCTAAAGAACTCATGCAACTACTAAATATGTATCAATTCGATCAACTCATTAAGGAACCGACGCACACTTCCGAACGCTCTTGTACGACAATTGACCTGGCATTTACAAATGACGCTGAAAAAATCATCAAGGCAGGTGTGCTACAGTGCTCGATTAGCGATCATTCGCTGATATTTTTGACAAGACGAGCGAAAAAACTACGTAGCCCCAGCAAAAATATTCAATACCGAAACTTTAAACGCTACTTTGCTGCTGATTTACATGAGGCCTCCTGGGAGAAAGTTGACACCAGTTTGACTGTTGACGAAGAATGGACTGCATTTGCTGAAACACTTAACGCAACAGCTGATAAACCCGCACCTGTTGCCACAAAGAGAGCGCGAGCTGAAAGTCTACCATGGCTAACGTGTGAGATAAGGGAACTGATGCGAAAACGCGATTTCCATCATAAACGGGCGCAGAAGCAAAAGACAACTGAAGAATGGGTTAAATACAAAGAGCTGCGAAATAAAACTACTCGCCTTATTAGAAATGCTAAACAAGAAAACTACTCCAACTTGATTGAAGAAAATAAGAAAGACTCGTCCAAATTGTGGAAAACGTTGAAATCCGTCATTGCTATCAAATCTAAGATGTCAACCATTGAGTCACTTGAGACTGACAGCGGTGTTATTCAGGATCCTAGGAAGATCTCGCAGAGCTTTGCTAAGTACTTTTCTACTGCAATTGCAAAACTGAGACAGCGTATGACTTCTGTATTATCGGCCCCAAGACCACCTGCAAATCGATCCTCAAACAACTTCAAGCTTTCTCAAGTTAGTGAATCCTTTGTAGCTACTTAAGAAATTGGAAAGCAACAAATCTACTGGATTACATAATATCCCAGCACGACTTCTCAAGGACGGTGCCGACGCCCTTACCACACCCCTAGCAATACTTATGAATAGATCGATGAATGAGGGGTCTATTCCCGCACGTTGGAAACATGCCGTATCGTAACTACAGTCTTCAAGTCTGGTTCAAAATCTGATACCTCCAATTATCGCCCAATCTCAGTTCTGCCAGTCTTTGCAAAGATTCTAGAAAAGGCAGTCCACGAAATGGTGTATAATTTCTTACTAAAGCACAAGCTCCTATCTTCTTATCAATCCGGTTTCCGTCCGCTAAATTCTACTGCTACCAGCCTAATCGATATTACAAACACTATTCTGCACAACATCGACAAAGGAAAACTTACAGGCCTGGCATTTCTGGACCTATCTAAGGCTTTTGATACCCTCGACCACGAATTACTACTTACGAAATTGGCAGATTTTGGCCTAAGTAAGTCTTCAGTGAATTGGTTCAATGCGTATCTTACTAATAGAACCCAAAGTGTTAACATTAATGGAATTCAATCTGACGCTGAACCCATATTATATGGTGTGCCCCAGGGGTCTGTCTTGGGACCTCTATTGTTCATAATATACATTAACGATCTAGCGTCAGTAACAAAGTACTGTTAAGTCCATCTTTACCCTGACGACACCCTGATGTTTTTTGAAAGCAGTTCTGTGCAAGCTATTGAGGCTGCTCTGTCCCAAGACACGTTGTCGGATGGTTGAACCAAAACTATCTCATGTTAAATCACTCGAAGACCAAAGTTATGCTTATGGGAATCCACCAAAAACTGAGCTCAGTCCAGTCGTTCACAGTTCACAGTTAGTGTTAATGACAAAGATCTTGAAAGGGTATATAAATTTAAATATCTGGGCGTGATTCTGGATCCATGACTAACATGGAACGAACACATTGAACATATCGGAAATAAAATCTCGTCCCGCCTTGGAATGCTAAGTAGAGCCCGAAAAGTCATCCCAAAAAAAGCTTGCATTACTCTGTTTAATGCTATGGTTCTACCGTTATTCGATTACTGTTGCGTTGTGTGGGATGGTTGCGGTCAGGGAAACAAGAACTACCTTGACCGTCTTCTCAAGCGAGCTGCAGGAATAATTGCGGGTCGCTAGGCTACCTATACCGATATACAGCAAACATTGAAGTGGCCATCCCTACAATGCCGCAGAGAACACCAAAAGTGCATACAGGTCTATAAGTGTATCAATGGCTTGGCTGCAGCATATCTACTAGACGACTTCCACTCCTCGGAGCAGATCCATAACTACGACCTAGGAACAAAGACCTTATCCGCCTGCCTCTTGCCAAGACTAAAGATTTTCAAACATCTTTTAAGTACAATGCCGCCAAATCCTGGAACACTATTCCTCGTAACTTACGCCATGATCAGTCTCTCACTAGTTTTAAACTGAGAGTCAAGAAACATCTAAATCATCTTAGTTAATTTTTCACCTTCATGAACTCTTCGAAGGAGTCTTTGCTTTCATTTATATATTTTATTACCTATTCATATCATTGTCTACAGATCTCCATTTAAACCAGCTATGCTGAACTGGAATTTTTGTATAAATAATGTGTATAAATAAATAAATATAATATAAATATAATTAAAATGACCTTTAATATCGCCAACAACAATCTGTTTACAAGCGGTAGCTTAATGTAAGGAATGCCAATTCTTCCAGCCTTTGCGATTAAAAAATGACTTGGACATAACGGCGACATCAATGGAAGGAAATAGGGAGTGTGGCGAATGCGAAAATGTGTACATATTTTGCGCAAAATATTGAAATGACCCTCTGCGCCGCTTGACTGCGTGTATAAATTAACAAACACACTAATTGATTTTTAGGCTAGAAAAGGAATTAGCACGTGTAAACAAGAACTTTTAAACATATTGTCCAGATTTAGCACTCAGATAGGGTTACCCTAGCGACAGGAAAACCCTAGCTGCCTTGTAAACACGTCGATGGAAAAAAGACGAAATGTGTGAGTGCTAGGGTAACCCTAGCACTAGGGTTACCTTACCTGCTTGTAAACAGGGCCTTAAACATATTTTCCAGGTTTTAGAGTAGTTTCCAGCTGGGATGTTTTGACTTTGCAAACAGTCCCGTTAGTACATTTCGAGTGGGATCGGTTAGGTACTTTTGCTCCGAGCTGCTCCGAGCAAATCTGATTCGGCCCCTGTAGGGTAACGCACGTTCACACTTTACTCGTTTAGAGCAAGTCTCGGTGTCAAGAGTCTCAGTTGCTTGATTAAGTAAGTCTTCCATCTTTTTAAATGAGGAAGAAGTCATGGAACAAAGAGCTGAAAAATATTACCGTAACGATGATGATGATGATGATGATGATGATGAGGAAGACGTGGAGGAGGGGGAGGAAAGCGATGATAGGGAAGAAACTGACGAAAGCGATAGTGACACAAAAAAAATGATGAAGTTAATCCTTGGGATCTAAAAGAAGAAGTTATCAGTGACCTGAATTCAACCTGGAAAGAATACATAGAACAAAATCTTCGTCAGGGTTTCCCAAAGGATGCCGCTCAAATTCAAGCTTCTAACCATCTGCTTCCTGTTTACCGTAAAAGGCTACGACACTTATATTTACAATGTCTACGGTGGTACCGCGACTTGAAAACTGATCCAGTGCACAAGAAGGTTATAAAGACATTACATCACGTTATGGAAGACGACGACATGGATTATACCCTTAAGCTGCTATAAGTTAAGTAAGCGAAAATACCTGTTGAACAGACTTAACTGATTAGAGTGTAATGTGAAGTGCTAGGTTTCTACCCCATATCAGTGTTAGCCCTACTAATGAAATGGGCCCACACAAGGACAGAGAAAAACTCTGACCAGGGTGGGAATTGAACCCACGATTTTCGGGTTAGATCACCGCTGCTTTACCGTCTGAGCTACAAGGTAAGACGGGACCAGGCCGTGGGAACTGAAGATCTTAAAGTCACGGCAATTAACATGTTCAAGTACAACGAAAGATTACGTTTTTGCAAACGTTGGCCGTGAAGCACTTATATTAGAACAGACTTAACTGATTAGAGTGTAATGTGAAGTACCTGTTGAACAGTTTGTTTGACCGGGTACATTTTCGTAAGTACACGGGATCGACTAAAGCTGACGACTTTACATATGTAGCAATGAAGCGAAAGTATTACTGTAGCTGGAACACTTAATCAATCAAGCAACAGAGACTCTTTACAGCGTGACTTGCTCTAAATGAGGAACATAAAGTGTGAGTGTGCGTTACCCCACAGAGGCCGACTCAGATTTGCTAGGAGCAACTCTGTCATTGCTAGTTGTTCCCCTACAGGAACA
>NC_090876.1:29833021-29835521 GCF_036669935.1 Montipora foliosa
TCTGGTTCCGAGCAAAGCTGGTGTGTCTCAATTGCAATGACATACATCAAAATGTAAATGATCTCGTTCTCAGAGATAAAGGGGAATAAAGTACATCAATAAAACTCTTTTTTTGACCTTGAACCGACAAAGACGATCTGTCACATCACGAGCTGGTACGTCTGTGATTTCTAATTTTACCGTGATTCCTATTCGCTGGCTTTTGACAGCTGCCTCTGAAATGTACGGTGGCCCAGAAGGCTCAAACACAAACAAAAAAGAAAACGCAAATAAAAAAAGAAAACGAAAACAAAAAAAAAGAAAACGCAAACAAAAAAAAAAAGAAAAGGCAAACAAAAAAAAAGAAAACACAAATAAAAAATAGTAAAACGCAAATAAAAAGTGAAACGCAAATAAAAAAAGAAAACGCAAACAAAAAAAAGAAAAGCCAAACAAAAAACCAAAACGCAAACAAAAAAGCAAATCGCAACTAAAAAAGTGAAACGCAAATAAACGAGTGGTACCGAATGGTTAATGCGACGTCTTGCGCGTACGAGCGCATACGGTAAAAACAGCAGGTGGCCTTGATCCAGAGCGCTGATCAACGAGATTTGTTTCAACATCATTGGACAGACTTAGTATTTTAATGTCTCACGCCAGACGTCAATGGGTTAAAAGCAAAGGAAAATAAAAGCGACTAAGGCACATTTGAGTAGGCTAAAGGCTCACATATAGTAATTAAGTTGCCATAAATGTGCTAGTTGTTGTAAAGTAGGCAGGTAAATTCCCTCCAGATAAAACAGAAGCACCAAAATAGACCAAAACTTCCCTTTCATGCCTAACGAACATTCTTTTCCTCCCACAAAATTGTTGTACAGCACGTACGTCCGTCCGTACAATGTGAACTTCCACAGCAAAGCGACATCAAAATGGCGGACTGATCCGATAAGAACGAGACACGCGACTTGCCCTTCTCTCGCCGTCGACGATTTCGGATATCGACCACAGATTATCTTTAGGAGAGTAGGTCAGCGACATTTCCTAGTTTGTTCTCTAAAGGGCAGCAGGATCAGGAAATATTATGTTGCTTACTTGAGCTATCATGCCCCATTCTAAACCTAACAAGAGGCTACAAGTAGCCTATACTCGGGCTTGCAAAAGTACAGTGGTGTATCGTTAATTTAGCTCTAAAAAAAAGAAAAGAGAGAAGTCTGTCCTTCTTACATCGGCCATACTTTGCGATTCTCATGATGTTCGACTGTGTATGTACTATGTTCTGTGACCGAGGCCTTGAAATTGCTGCCCGAGGCCACAGGCCGAGGGCACCTTTTTCAAGACCGATGTCACAGTTTTTTGCTATACAGACCGACCCTTTGCGGGTAAATAACTTTTTTTTTCTTCTCTCTCTCCCATCCTCTCTTAAAATCACTTGTTTTAATTGTTGACTCGCACCGCGCTTGAAATTGAACGTTTCAAAGAGAAATATTTTTTATTTGAATTCTACTTCCAAACCTCTTGGCTAATGAAAAGTAACCTCTGTATGTAAACGGAGTCGGTGTCAAAAAAATAGTGTTTCGTTTCCGGAATGGTAAGGGCAGGAGAAAAGATAGAATACTGTAGTGTGGGTCACTTGGCCTGTCATTTTTATTTCGCTTCGTGTATTGAAACTCTCGAGAAATAAAGATAGAAATGTGAACGCAAACTCTCTGAACGGTGAGAAGCCTGTCAAGGAATATTAACCATTGATGTCACTGTTCCTTGGTATCAACATGCATAATTAGCTTTTAAACACATAATGCAAGGCGCAATAGTACGAGACAACAGACGTATTGGCGTTTTTTGAGGGGAACACTGCCTTGCGGCTGGTTAGCCTATGCGACTTCCAGATTGCGTGACATAGAACAACCTCACTTATCTCCCCAGCACTACGAGCTGAGTGGTAAACAGGAAGTGCTGGATTGGACAAGAGTATTGGTTAGTGAATGTACAAAGGCAACGAGCCAACAAGCTTGGGGGAAGTCGCTGCGCAGACTTAACCACACCACGCAGGCGTGACCCAATTTTAATGACGGCAAAGCGATATATCCAACCCATCTCCAAAGGGAGAGACGGAGGGAGGGGCAAAACTTTGACAAATTGCCAACAGCTAGTTGATTTACTATAGAAGACAAACTGCCAAGTTTATAGCTAGACCCTGTCTATTAAAGTAGCCAGTTGCACAGGTTCTACTATGTAGCAGGTAAGCATTACACGTGCTCTTTAGCAGTAATGAATGAGGCTTTAACAGATTTGGCCAATGCAGGTGTACGTTATAATCTGAGATCTACGAACAAAGTCTTTATGTTCTCGTTTTATTTACAACAAAATCGTTGATTGTATGACCTTGAACGGCCTACTACAAAGAACGCGAATGTAACTATCGCGACATGAATAGCCCTTTTAGTACGGTCACGTTCCATTAACCGTATTTTACTGATAGGGCAGTAAAATCTCATTTAAAGAGAAGAACAGATACTTGTTT
>NC_090876.1:29840521-29845521 GCF_036669935.1 Montipora foliosa
CATCGCCAAAACTCAACAGATCATTACTTGTCTACCACATTTCCTTTTACTGAATAAACATTCACGTAGACCCGACAAGATCTAACCTCGCCTCTCCTACGTTGAATTCGAAGATAAGGCCGGGCGCGGTTGTGGGATACGGCGTTAAAAATTTCCTCCCCAGTCCTCCTAAAACTTCTAAAACTGCTGCGCATCGCATGCTCAACGGTCTGCTCAACGAAGTAGCCCAACGAAGTATTTACAGACTCGTACCTAGTCCACTTCGGCTTGAAATCAGGTAATATTTGCTGGCAGAGGTGTCGGAAGAGGTCTCCTTTCCGGCGCAGGTCATCCCAGCGAACGCGAAAGAAAAGAGACCTGTCCTAGTAAGGGTCAGTGTTTTGTACTAGCCCAAAGAAATCATATAAAATTTTCATATGCGGAGTTCGTAGCTATCTAGACTCATACAATCTGGGTAGGTGTCTTTGTCCTATTGCTGCCGTTAGGGAACTTGGCACCACTTAAATTTTGCAAACTTTTACGGTCATTTCAGATAAGGTGATGGATCAATATTTGAGCAAAGAGGCAATGTTTTGCATCTGTACGCATTTCAACATTGGAAAGTACTGTCTCACTGAATAGCTTTGATACATGTATCTTCGCGTAAATGAAAACTGGAACGGTGTAAGAGCAAAGAAAGGTTCCATTGTTCCCAGGGACATGTTAAACCCCCGGCTGCACCCATATCCGGCCGCAAAGCGAGTGAAATGAAGTGATCGTGGCATAGTAGCAAGGCACGCTGAACATCTTTCACCTGAAGTGAAAATAATGGCGGTAAGTCATGAGCGATCGAGCGAAGTCTGCATTTCCATACAGAATAAGCAGATTATGAGGGTGATAGATATAACAGCAGGACATTATTTGGCTTAAATGCAGATTGAAAGTATCTGTTACATGCTCTGTTTCACAATTTTGTGTTATTCTGAAGGGAAGCCAAGAGATGATTTTGTTTTCCACTAAGCTTTATGAATGATCAAACACAAGCTATCCTGTAAAACCTTGTGCATGTTCAATTTAACTCAATTTGTCATATCTGAGAGCAACATTTTTATCAAATTTGCAACATTTTAATATTGCTGATTAGTGGCCAATAAGATTATGCAAATACAGCTCCATTCAATTAACTGGGAGTGGCATTGGTCATGAAAATATCATTATCCCTTAAGCTATTGAAGAATTTATGTCCCAGAAAGCCAAAAATCAAACATACATAATTGAAGAGAAGCCACTTGATATAATACGTACTGTAGTTGCAATGGATAATTTTTGGCAGGAATGTGTAAACTTGTAAAACGTGTTTAAAACAGGTTGTATGAAGGACCTTGTAGGTGTTCAGTAGCAGCTATGAACCTGTCTCAATATTTGTAAGTGCTTCATTATTTTCTTTCTTCTGGAGCAAGTGTGCTCAACAGATCTCCATCATGATTGTTGTGTTTAATGTCGATATTATTTTTTGCAGTCAACACCCACAAGCATTGAAGAAAGGCCAAAGAAGAAACCAAAGTTTAAGAGACGATTAGAGTTTTCAGCTTCTGATTACAAATCTAAGAAAAAGATCCGTGTCAAGAGTGATTTAATCATTTCCTTAAGTGCTGTAGAAGATAAGGGTGTGACAACATCAGAGGATAACGTGTCAACATCAGATGAGGAGGTAATGAATATATAAAACAGGAGTTTACGTGACTTACTTCTGGTCTCATTTCTTTGCAGGTTGACAAAGTTGTGTATGTAAATTGAGTGTTGTCATGAGTTTACATGACATTTTTTGTCTTGAGTTTATCAACATCAGTATAGCTATAGTTTTGGCTTCTCCAGGTCCTTATTCTCAACACATTAATAACTTTGAATCTTTAAAAATTTTCAAAAGTGAACTCAATGTCCATGTACTGTAAGTTACGGCATACATACATTTTTCCAGTTAAATTTATAGTGCTAGAACAAACAAATTACTGGAAAAAACAAGGAGTTTGTCTTAAAGAACAGCCTATTTCAAAGAACAGAAATTATCTCAGCCTTCAGCTTTTGACACTATATTTACTAACACTTGCTCTTTCTAATGGCTGAAAATTCAAGTTTAAATAAATTAGGAGAGCTGGATTTGGGAAATACTTATGGTTATCCTCACTAGAGAATGTAGAGTGTTTGTGTGCGTGTGTGCTGGCCTAGAAGCAATGAATTGGGAGGCCCTGAGGCTTTCAGATTTGTAAAGCACACTCAATTTATCTCTCTTAAAGGCATAAGCAGCTACAGTGTTAGGTTTGAATTTGATTTTATCACTGAAGTGGGAAGTCAAGAAAGCCATTTATTAGTGTGTGAGGAAGTAAGCACAGTACTTGAAATTAATTATTTTGAGAAAATGTAATAGTAGTATTAAAAACCCACTGCAACAGGGACACAGCAGGAAACGACTTTGGCATTACAAAATGCTCATGATGTCAACCATGTAATGAGAGGAAGCTTCTCCTGCTGAAATTTGAAGACCGCTCCTGCAATTGAAGCAATATTTAAAAAAATGGCATCTTTAGGAACCGCCAAGTTTGCCAAAGTTAATAACCAACAATAAAAACAAACATGAAAAAATTCCTATATCTTGACTCAAAAATTAAGGGGAACTGGTCCTCAGACAAACAGGTACACAAAGATTACAATATGTCAGCCAGTAAATTAATGACTTTTTCTCTTATTTAATTCTTGAGGGTAATAAGTCGAGGTAATTAGTTAACACATTTTGAGCAGTCCACCACCTTACCAACGGGTTACCAACAACTCACCAACTGGTAACCAACTGTCAGCAGACACTTTTAAGAAATACTTTTACAAACTGTCAAGTGTCAGCCCACAAATGGCCAACTGTCGGTCGATAGACAACCAACAGATGACCAACTGCTTTTTGGGGGAGCTTCTCTTTAAAATTTCCGAAAATTCTGATAAAATTTGTAATAAAATAACAATATTATTTATTGTACTACTGTAAGTACACAGTACTTACAGTCTCTTTCTTCTTTAGATGCTTATTTTAATTTTGTCATTTCTTTTAATTGATTTTGTATACCAATAATTTTATTTCACTTCACTGTGCCCACCTTTACTAGGTATTGCTAACTGCTGGTTACTTGTGTAATTATTGATCTTTCCTCCTGTATTCTATTTGTTGTCTTGTACACTTTGTGTGTACAAATAGAATTATGAAAGAAATGCATGTTTGAAGTGCAGATTATAGACGAAAGGTAGAAGTGATGGTTGAACTTAACTGGACAATTTACGCTATTTTTCAGATGTCCTCTGTTGTAGTTCAATTTTGACTTTGGAACAATTATTTTGTTTTTGAACTGGTACAAAATATCTGAACTGGTGCAACTTTAATTGTACTGGTGCAAAAATGTTGTTGAAGACAAAGAACACACTTCATTGAATAGGAGCTGTTTGCCATTCATTTACTTAGTTCAAGAGGTTACTGAAAGAATGTCAGATCAGGACAGAAATAGCAAGACCTTTTGGAAATACTTAACAGTCTGGTTTGACCAAGAAAACATTCAGGGCTCGAGACTAACTTTTTAGCTCGCTAGCCTAGTGGCTAGTAACGGGTCTGATTTCACTAGCCAAGTCAAAATTTGCACTAGCCAGTCTCATCATGCGCAGTTTCATTCGTGTGTTTAAACTATCACAAAAAAAATTCTGCATTTCCAAACACAACTCGCGCTTTTAGTAAATATTCTTATATTCTCGTACTCCATCCTTGCAACAGTGGCGCAAATATGCTGGAATGTTCTGTTTCCCATATTTTTCTCACGAAGGCAAGGTTTTCGTGACCTTGAGGCCAATTCTCACAGGACCGTTGCCAAAATCTTGCAACTCACAAATGCATTGGAGTGTGGAAAACACGGAATAAAGGAAAGTAAGAAATAAACTGAACATAAAACTAAACTACTCGTTTGGAAGTCTGTGGAAAAGCTGTTCTTTTGATTAGAGCTATTTGCGATTGAAAAAGCGCCATTCTACGCATGAAGCACAAAAGCAGCAGAATGTGGGAAAACAATATCTTAAATTAGATATAAAGGAAATTCGAAACCATAGACTTGCCCTCATATAAAAATATCTTTATGGTGGCCAATTTACATTATCAACTCCGTTGATAAAACCAAATTATGGAAACAGCAGCCGAGAAGTTCTACATGATTTCACACGTGATTAAATCGTTCGTAACCTGGGGTGGGGAAAGTGTAATCCGCGTTGGTTTCATTTTTTAAGGAAGTAAATTCCATAGAATCCGGTCAAAGTTTCTGCCAACTGTTAGTTTCTATTCTCTCCTTTTGCCTTATCCATAAGAAATAATTTTCATTTTTGTTTTCGTCCAGAACTCCGCTGCTTCACAATATTGACTAGCCCCAATGGCTAGTGTGGAAGCTCAAAATCTACTAGCCAAAACTTAAATTTCGCTGGGCTGTGGCTAGTTGGCTACCGTTAGTCTTGAGCCCTGAACATTGAGTGGTGTATAAGCACTAATTTACACAATTTAAGCCTAAACACTTGTTCTAGAATGGTTAGCTTTCATGTAAGGTTAGGGAAACTGCCCAAATTTTAGGAATTAGCATTAAGCTTTCAATTTAGTGATTAGAGTTATGCACAGCTACTGTCTTATTAACATAGTTACATGTAGGATTCCAGGAGGTGTATGACAACTGCATGTGACTTACTGCAGACTGCTTACAAATTACCCTGATAAACAGTATTTACATGTAAGTATAGGAACCCATTTGATTAGTGCTGATAAACAGCATTTAAGTCTATGCACCCATTTTAAAATAGTTAGCTTTCAATAACTGTGAGTTAGGATCAGTCTACAGTCTTCAAGTGTCAGACACTGCAGCTGCAGTCTACATGTACAGTATTGGCATGCATTGTAGTGATTGGAGTATCTTATTTGAAGTGTTTAGTCTAAAACAGCCCGTGCATTGCCTTGG
>NC_090876.1:29853021-29865521 GCF_036669935.1 Montipora foliosa
GGAAAACCCGAATAGCGAACAGCGAATAGTCGCAAATAGTGAATAGTACGAACAGTGCGAATAGTGACGATCAATAGTCGCGAATAGTGACGAATAGTCTTCAATAGTCATCGCCTTATGCTGAACAATCTCTTAATCAAAGCAAATAATATGCTCACCTGTCATCGAATGAGAGTTTCGTGCATGCTTTTACAAACACTCTAAAGGAGAACAAACATCAAAATGTAAAAATATAAATCACTTTCATTAATACATCAAGCTCATGATCATCTCCTCGCACAGTGGCGCCCGAACATAAATTTTAGATGCTCACATTTCATCATCCTCATCTGTGCTGTCCGATCCGGCGAGACACGTTCTGTAAAAAGGACTAAAATCAAAATGTGAGGCAAGTGGTTTGTGATTAGAGGCAAACGAGCTACTCTGATAACCGTTGCGCTAATTAATTATCCAAATAAGCAACAGGATTTCAGTGCATTTATTACCTTTTTTTCTCAGGGCTCAAGCTGTCCTTCGCCGACATAACTCTGCTTTTTTAGCGGGAAAATTCCATCCCACGTTGCTGCGTGGTTGACCAGGAACTACTGGATCGTCATTTCGTCACTATCCCCCCCCCCCCCCCCTCCACCCTTATTTGCCACTGTTATTATTCGTCACTATTCGAGACTATTCGCCAATATTCGCACTATTCGTACTATTCGCTGTTTGCGACTATTCGCTGTTCGCTATTCGCGACTATTCGCTGTTCGCTATTCGCTATTCGCTATTCGCTATTTGGGTTTTCCAGACACCCCTTTTTGGATAATGTAAAACAACTGGATAATACATTCACTGTTCATGTAGGTAGCTCCCATGACATAATTATACTTATTCCTAATACATGACATGTCCTTATCTGCTTTTTGAGTCTTTCTGCTGGTATGCACAGAGGGCTGCTGGTTAGAGTGTTCTTCTGGTTCATACACTTTTGGGCCCCAGCCTAGTTCCTCCTTGCTAAGAAATTAGTCCTTCTTCACCCACGCATTGATTGATGTGGTATGAATTTGTTACCTAAACTATTAATAAATTATTATTTTGCCATTACTGTGGTTAAGTGCAAGCCTGCAGAGAATGCAAGTGGGGAGTGTGGCAAGGAGACTAATGCCCCAATCACACCAAACCATGACCATGTTTTGAAGATGTTTAGTGAAACATGGTTTCAAAGCATTTATTTTAAATGAAATGAATACTGATTTTTGTTAATTACAAAATGTAGCACTGATTGAAGCATGCCTGTGTGACCTCTCAGGGGAAAACAGACATTAATGCTTTTCCATTGAACGTCTTAAAATTAAAGCATTCCCTGTTTGATAGATTTGTTCCTTCTAAGAGAACACTGTCAGTGACTTAATTTGTTAGTAATTTTGTTCCATGAGTACCTTTCACATAACTTACTGTGTATAGCGAGCTGGCATCATTGAAAAACTCACAAGATGGATATGTTATGCGTTGCACGGCTCACTAAGAAAAAATAATGTTTCAGGATTAATAATAATTGTGAATGTGAATGAAGATTTTATGATGGAGTCGTTATCTAAAACATTCTAATGTTCACACCGACATTTTAATTGGCGACTAAAGGAAAGAAATCCTATTTTCCGTGAAACAATTATAATAAAAAAATAAAGTGAATGCTGATTCGAACTTTGGTACGCAACATTGTCGCGATCACAGGGTAAACTCGTCCTTTGTTTGATATTAATTTTTGTCGTGAAAAATCTGGAATTTCCTCAGGAGTTGAAAGCATCGGGAAATCCATTGGTTCCATAGGCTTTGTATTCCGCATTGAAAGTACTAAAAAGCCATTGGAAAGCCGTTAGAAAAATTGACAACTCGTTGTGAATTTTTGGACGACATTGGAATGTGTTGAAGAAACCGTTGGTTAGGAGCGTTGAGAGTGTTGGAAAAGCGATTGGTTACCCGTTGGAAAAGTGTGGGAAAAGTGTTGGAATTTACCAGTTCAAAGTAAAAGCGTTAGTGTAAATCTTCCCGTTGAGAGGTCACATGTATTGAAACTACCTGAATCTCCTGTTAAAGTGCCTATCACCTTAACACACTTTTCCACTTTATTTATTCTCCGAAATCGTCCCAAATACATCGTGTTGTTTTTAGAACCTTTTGATTGAAATTTCACTTTTTATTATTGGCTTTCAAAGGCGGGAAAAGTGATCATACTATGATCCATAACCGAGCAATGAAGGAGAATGGGTTCGATACCGGGTTGACGTCACAAATTAATTTGCATTGAGATAGTTCTTTGAAAACAGCGATGCAAATTAATTTGTGACGTCAACCCGGTATAGAACCCATTCCCCTTCTTTGCTCGGTTATTAATCATGGTATGACCACTTTCCCGTTTTTCAAAGCCAATGAAAGGGTGAAATTTCAATCTAAATGTTCTAAAAACAACACCATGTATTTAGGATTAATTCGGAGAATAAATATATTGGAAAAGTGTGTTGAGGTGATAGGCACTTTAAGACTAGTCCTACATTTTTCTGTGACTGATTGTCATTTTGTTAAATTAAACCCAGGTTAATTAAACATTTAAATTTGAAATTCTGAATTCATTTCAAATTATTATTTTATAGAGGATGTGAGTTCTGATACCAGAGTTGCTGCAAGAACTGCTGTTATGAATGCAACTTCTTTAGAGGATTCAGACCACAAGTCAAGATTTGGAAAACCAGTCATGGCACCTAATCTGGCAGAGAATATAAAAGGTACATGTATTCACCTTTTCTCATATTTGCATATAGCTGAGTTGTTTTATCCATTGAGTTGCATGTAAGTGTTCTTCAAAATAATACAGGTATTTGCCACAAGTGGTTTTTCTGTATACATGTATTTTTATTCAATACATAACTGTAGACGATAATTTAAAATATTTCTCCATTTTTCTCGCAAGTGACACATCTATCACATCAGATAAGGTTCTCAGACCTCTGATGAATACATTGTAATTATGGGGACATGATTTTGACTGATGATATGCAAAGGACTGCAAGCACCCTAACTGTACATTAAACAGGACCATACAAATGATCGTATGTGGTGAGAGGATCGAGTCACTTGGTGAATACTTAAACGAAAATCCTGTGTAACGTGTATAAAAATCATGTTACCAGGACCTCTGGTTGAGTGTACATTAGGAACAAAATGTTATTTTTGTTTGTTATTATTCTCACCCTACTCTTAACATTTCTTTATAATAATGAAATAAAATAAGGAGAATGTAAGTCAAATGTCTGTTCCCCTTAGAGCCTTTGTGGCGTCAACAGATTATTGTTTTGCTAGAAGTGAACAAAACAAAGTTTAGAGAATTTTAGGCAGTTATTCAGGTAGAGGGGCCAGTTTGCTACCTATACATAATAAGAATTAGTTTACGCCAGAGAAACTTGTATGTACCCAGAACAACTACAGTTAACAGGTGCTCAGGGAGGGATTTGATGTTGGGAGCTAGTCACAGTATGTACAGTGAAAAACAGATTTATCTTTGCTTTCTTTCAAGCATTATTTGATGATGTGGTTGCTGGGAAGAAGGAGCTTGAAGGTCAGGGATAGCTGAAAATTCTTACATTCTGGAGTATAATGTCATTGTTAAACTTACAATTTTTTGTGGTACAGTGTAGTTGTCATTACTTGATTTACAGACTGGTCTTGTTTGGATGGCCTTGAATGTGTGATTAACCAAAAATAATTGACCAGGGAAGATGTTGCTATATGATGTCAATTGTTGAAATGTCATATCTTCAGTTCACCTGAGATGTGGACTATTAACAACTTTATGGTTCTAGTCTTAAGGACAGTCATACTATACTTTTTGGATGAGTTCTTTCCAGTGTTCTTTAACCCTTTCATTACCAATAGTCGCCTGTCTAACGCAAGACGATGATGGATTGGAAAGGGTTGAGTTTACCTTCATTCCTTAGGAATCTGTCTGGCCTGTGGAGACCTCAGAGTTAGTGCAAAACATCCTTTGTTTAAGGGAGGCCTTTGTAAAGAATGCAAGGTATGTTTGTGGACTGTTTGTCAATCAAGGCTGTGCTCTAACGGCGCCCAGTCGCCTGAGGCGACTAACATTTGACTTCGGGCGAGTGAGAAAAATTACCCGGTCACCCGGCCGGCACTCTGGCTTATTGTATTTCTAGCAGATAAGGCGGCTAAAAAATTTAATATGCTGGTGGTTACAGTTTACAAAACCTCTCCGAAAACGTTTTTTCTTCGTACGAAACAATCGGTTCAAAGGCCATTCCACATGATTTCACATGTAACATAATCCGTGACTTTGCACGAGACGGCTGGCAGCCGCAAGAGTTTCAATTCTTTCTCAAAAAGTAGCATTAAATTTGGAAAGTGGAGTTTGTGATGTCTTGGTTATAGTTTTAAAAAAAGAGTTGTTACTTCTGCTCTGACAGTGGTAAAGCGCGGCCAGCGAAGAGGTGCAATTTACTTTTGTATGAACCCGGGAATCGCAGTTTATGCAAATTTAAATGTTTACGATTTTTCGCGGCTGTTATGGTTGTTTTTCCCCTGTATATGAAATAACGAAATTAAAAAAAAAGGAAAGATATCAAATATTTGTTGTTGTTGTAGAAACAGAGCAATCCCACGTTGTCTAGGGTGTCGTGACAAGTCATTGCATGCCCTAAACAAATAACGCTGTGACTGGCGCTTCGACGGAATCCACAAAAAGATCGTTCCAGTAAACATTTTACTGATGATATAAGGAAAAAATACTTTAGTTCTGTCCTGTAGCAATGATTTTCGTCCAGATCAAGACGACTTGCTCAAAAAAAAAATTGATAGCTTTTGGGCCGCGGTGGTTTCATTGTTGCACGGCAGTTTTCACAAAAGCTCCACAGGAATCAAGTAACATTGATTCATGTTTTGAAAATTTATTTTCAACCCAACTAACCAGTAAAATGGTTTACCTGTATTAGACCCAAACATCTTTACATAAACCTGCCACAATCTTTACTGTTTCACTTTTAAACCTGAAAAACATCGGTGGCATTGCCACTTTTCTCGTCTTCCTCAATTATGGCGTGAGAATGACGCCGATCGACGATCACCAGGCCCGGTTGCTCAAAGCATGGTTTGCGCTAACCAACGATAAATACCATGGAAACCTATAGCTTTTTTTATCTCTTAACCAACGGTTAGAGCTAACCAGACTTCGAGCAACCGGCCCCAGAGCAGTAGCAGCAATGTTTTTTTGTGAGAGAGATGGATGAAGATCTTGCTGCGTTGTTGATCTCCAGATAATTAATTCAATAAATAATTAATTAATTCAGGCAACCAACTTGGAGGGCTGGGCACCCCGGCTGAAATGCTTGGGAGCCCAAAGGGCTCCCCAAAATTTTCTTTAGAGCACAGCCTTGTCAATGATTGTTTATTTACTGAACTGTCATGCATGAATGGAAGGTGTCACTGCCATAGGTATCGATAGACTTTGACTGTGGCCAGCCAGCCTCAGATAGAATTAACCACACTTATGGCTGGCAATTCCTAGCTAGCAGGCTTGACTGATTCAATTTGGGAAAGCACAAAAAAAGAGAGAGTGATTTGACTCAATGAGATCATAAAAGGGAAAAGCAAGCCCTTATGTACATGTATGGAAGGTCCTTCCTGTGCACTGATGTTTAAATAATAATTATTATTTGGAACCTTGAATATATATTTTTTCAATAATTGCAGGGAACCATATTCGCAGTTGTCTGGTCGTACCAGGCGAATAAAACCCTGTCCGGACGAGCATAACTCCAAACGTTGGACAAGTGAAGTTTTGATAAATGTCTATTTTCGTGAATGCCATCAAGTGTTGTAATATACAATGTACTTTTGTTCCGATTGCTTTTCTTCCAGAAAATAAAAAATAAACATGCAGCTTTCCTCAGTATTGAAGTTTCAAGTTTGGGCGCCATCTTTGACCATGCAGTATTTCCCATGAAGCAAATGAAGGCTCAATTTTCATGTATCTCACCGCTGGCATGGTTTTTAGCAAGTCGTTTAGCAAAGAGCAAAGGGCAACTCGTGGTCTCAGCTGATAATATTGTGTTAGTTACATTAAGGTTTTTTGCCACCTCCGGCAAAAAGGATAACAGTCAAGTGGAGCAGAACCTGCTGCTTATGAACAGGAAAAACAAAATCTTGTTAGCTTTTAAAGGAAGACACTAAACAGGAGCGTCAAAACTTTGTGTCTTAATTGTAATTTTATAAGCTACAGTACATTCAAGTACATTTTGCTGTGGCAGATATAGACCAAGTTGTAAATCAGGTTCCCACTGTGCAAGTAACACAAGGGTTCCAAAATGGTTTGAATGAGTTGGCTGACTCTGGAAAAGTAGGTGGTTGTCACAATAATTGAGGGGTCATGAAGCCCCTGAAGATAGGGGGGTCTGGGAGCATGCTCCCCCAGAAAATTTTGAAATCTAGAAGCTCAGAAATGCCATTTTCAGCTTTATACCATTACTTTCTGACAGTGGCAGTTTCATTCAAAATCTCCATTTTGAAAGGCAAAAATAAATGAGAGGACGCAGTCACGTTTTGAAAGCAGGTTTAGATTCCACTTGAATCGCTTGCTCATGTGCAAATACTCAACAGCAGAATGAAAAAAAGAAGCGCTTGCTCAATTTAAATTATCACTATTAATTAGCAGAATAATTTCAGATTTCAACACTCATGCTAGTTTAATTCAAGATTTTTCATCTTGCCTTACCGTAATTATAATGCAGAGCAGTATGAATCTCTTTTATGAAGCAGTTGGGCATGACACGTAGACCGTAATCTGAACATCCATTGTTCTTTTGATACGACTTATTTACATGCAGACAGCAAAATTTGCATTTTCCAACAACTTTCATTTAAATCGGGCATGACTCCATGATGTCCCTTAATTAACTATCAAATCAGTCGACCCTAGTTTAGTTAAATAATGATAGGTATAATGAACAATGTACGTGTATTAATCATAATGGTCAAATGAACAATAACAAAGTCAGACAACTTGTTAAATGACTGCCAATGTGTATTGGCCGAATTTCTTCACCTACCTGAGGATCATGACATTTTGAACCCAAAAAAGTGTGTTTACAGTTTGATGTTTTCGTTCCTCTGCCATGCTGTCAGCTGGAAGTGACCGAAAGAAGAAGAAGCAATCGAGGTCACCAAACGCCCAAACGAGATCAAGATACATATACATGTAGTGACAAACCACATCATTGGAACTAGTTACTCTGCCATCTTGAAGACTTATGGATAAGAAGCAACGCTGAGTTTGTTTGTCACGAGTTCATTGTGATGACCAGAATAGTGGGCGACATACAATCAAGTAGCCAACGGAACTCCAGCAGTCGCCAGCTTGTTTTGAAACCACTGATAACTTAATACTCCACTGGAGTCAAAATTCTCAATTTCTGATGAGAGCGTAAAGTAATTTTATTGATCGTTTTCTATACTTCCACATTTTTGCCTGGGCAACCCAAAATTTGCTCAGGCAAGTATATCATAAGACATAATTGCCTGGCTGACGACGACTTTGCTAAAAAATGAATATGGCTCCCTGTAATTGGTACTACAGTAACTGTAATTGCCATTTAAATGTTATTATTTTGCATTTTTGTGGCTCATTATTATTTATTATGTTCTTGTTTCAGACTTGTTTCCTAGAGAACATTTACTTGTATGACGAAGATGGTTCTCAGGTACAAGAGAGTTTCTGGCATTGAAATAAGTGATCATTTTGTTTTTGTGAATATTTAACACTACAGCTGTAATGTATGTCTGAAATGTGGTATGAACCACAACAACTGTGTGGAGGTTACTGAAAGTGATATCCAACTTGAAGGGTGTGATGTAGCAGCTAGTTGTTTTACATGAAAACAGCGGTGATGGACAAAACACTGATCCCCAGTCCATGGACTATATACCCTAAAGTAGACTACCTCTATAGACTACCTCTATAGACTACCTCTTACCTCTATTTTGGCTGCATGGCCACGTGGGAATAAATCTAAGTTTTGCACTGGTTTCTCTTCACTTATGAAGTAATAATTGGTCATCACAACAGTTATCGAAAGTGAACCTTTTTGAAATGGGTGCTTAGACTTAAAGACTGATGATCAAGGCCATTTAAATTGGATGTTTAGGCTTACGCACTAATTTACATGTAGATGCCTCTTACGGCCAATGGTATCCATTCGAAATAGTATTTTCTAGGGTAGTCCATTTGGATAGTCCATGGACTGGGGGTCTGTGTTTTGTCCACCACTGAAAACAGCATAAACAAGAAATAAACATATGAGCTGGTCTTCACGATTTTTCTAACAGTCTAATTCCAACTGAATTTGCTAACTGTAAATTAAGAAAGCCTGATGCAATATTTATACGAAAAAATATACAGTATATACCCGTACATGTATATATGTTGCAGGTCAATAGCCACACCTATCCTTTTCATGACTACCTACGGATTGTATCACTTACCTTGAGCTTCCAGCATTCCCTGCCACACCTAGGATCTCTCAGACATAAGGAAATTAACATCAGATCTTACTAGAACACTAGAATGTCTCTTGTGGATGGTGCGATTGAATTTGGTCAAAGTCTTAATCTGACAAAGGGAAATGATTTGTGAGTAAAATGATGCTGGATTTTCGGCGCAAACACAAATAGAACAATGAAAGATAACCTTTGTGATCCAGTTAAAGAAAAAAACTTGTCACCAAACCACTTGTTGTCATATTGGCGAAACAGCTTGTAAAAAACATACACTAACCATTCACAGAACCATTGCCAAAATCCTGTATGAAGTGGTTTTTCGGAATCGAAAAAAAAGTCAAAAGGCCACAAATGAGTGGAGATGTCACAGGGTACAACAAATATATAGCAGAAAAATGGTGAACAATTTGAAAATGTGGATGCGAGCCAGACGTTAAAGAAGAAGAAATAGAAGAATTTCGAAATTCAGGATTACATGTACATGTATGTGGTGTTGAAAATTAATAAAATGTGCTTGAAGGGGATTAATTATTCCAAAATATTGGCAAAGCTTGGATTTATGATTATATATACATCTTGACAAACAGACTCAACAAAGTTTTAAAAAAAAGAACATTTTATTTGATCATTCAAAGAAATAACACTTACATGTGTACAAGAGTCTGCAAAATGGCCTCTGAACAACAGATTATGAAATTCGTTTTTCTTGACTTGCATGCTTTTGATCATTACAAAATCAATGTAAGCAAAAGATAGAGAAATATGTAACTAAGCAAATAAAAAATTCTATAATTCAACAATACATTATGGATAGTAGAATCACCAGGGTTATTATACACAGTATGCCTAACCCCAACCTCACATGTATAAATGAAAATCGTGCCTTTCGGTGCCTTTCGTGAAAATGATTTAGTATTTGATTGGTGTTAATAAATATTACATGGCCACGCAGAGACGAAATTTCTCTTCAAGTGTGCGAGCACAGCTGACGAGTGGAATATTTTTCAAGACGAGAAGAGAAATTTTGTATCTCTACGCGCCCATATAATATCCTCTACTTACATGTATTAAATTCACAACCTCAATGCATTTCTCGTGCTTTGATTGGTGTACTGTTACGTGCTGGAATAGCCATTAAGAGATGTCCGTGATGAAGGCATAAATGAAAAAAACTCCCAAGTATGATACAATTTTGTATAAGGCACGCAACAGAAGTGTGATAACGAGCAGTTACCCTTTTCACTGTTGCAATTACTTAGGTGAAAGATTAAGTTAAGCAGTTCATAAAGCAGGCTTGCTGTCTTTCATGGCCACACAGGTATTGATCTTGATTAACTTTGAACTGGAAGTTCCTCCGACTCAAGACAACAATGTTTGTCTTCCATGATTCACTGGATTTCTGTGTACGCAATCTCTTACGGAAGTTTTCGTAATAAACTCTGAACTCTTTATCTTCTTCCCTTCTTTGTTCTCTCCCAATATAGCAAGGTCAAAGGTTATCGCTCCACCATAGTTGTCGCAGTTGATTATAGCTTCATCACATTTTCGCATCCATAGCATAAGTTCACAATCACAGCCGGCCACTAGGGTAAGCCCTCGGGCAAGAAAGTTTTTCTATTACTTACCATGTACAGATGTAAGATAATTCTAGAAAAGTCTGGAATAATTTTGCATGACAACTAAACTAAAAGTAATTCTGATCCTCATAACATTACTCAATCTCGGTTGTCCGTTCATATACACTCTACCTTAGTTTGACCTTACATGGCAAATGATTGCGCAAAGCATTGCTAAGCTAAAAATTATCTTCGCCGGAAAGCGAAAATTTTCTCTGAATAAAGCAAGAAAAAAACCTTTTTTGTGAAAAGTGTGGATCAATTCTGATGCTATTTATGCACACACACAGAATAAGTGTTGAATAATTTATATTTATTTGAAGTGCAGAGAAGCATCTACTTTCTAAGTGCAAGATCATGGCTTTACCACTGAGATATCAAGCTGTGTGAGAGCTGATCAAATGCATTTCATGATTTGTGGGAATGAGGGAACTTTCATAATAACACAAGTGACCATAAATTATGAAATAAATGAGCAAGTTCGTATGATTTTCTGTTTGTTATGTACCTAATCAACAAAATTACTCTGTTGCTATTAACTTCCAAACTTCCAAATTGCACTCTATAACCTCTTCTGCACTCTTTAGTCTACATGTATTCATCATTCGTCATTGACCAATCAGAAACTCAATATTCTGTTGTGGAGGATATATACAAATTTAAAGCAATATACAGTATTTTGAACAGCTAACTGTGCAGAACTCAGTGGAGACCAGTGTGCAGCACAATAAATTTATATTATTTATTCAAGCGGGGATGTTTTTGCAGGCTTCTTTAGCAGCTGCTTGAGTTGCTTCATAATCAATGAACTTTCATTGATCAAACTTTCAATGATCTTTCATGTTCAAACTCAAGTAAGAGTAGTAATAGTTTTGATCACTACATCTGCCCCCACCTAAGATAGTATGAAAGGCAGTTGAGGTACATTTAAATTATATGCTGAACATGTCACCCCTGTTTCTGATTTGAGTCTGATTTCTGAGCCCGGCAACTCGATTTGTATCAGATCTGATTCAATAGTTGATTTTTCAATCACTAACACAAATGGCACTTTGGTTCGCTGTGCAAATCTCTACTTCCTGACTCCTAAAACACCTCAGTCATGTAGAACAATACCAAATGTACCACTTGTGCGCCATTTAAGCAATACCAATACCAACTTGTGCGCCCGGTTGAGCAAATAGAGATTGATTCCCCCCACAATTATCTACCAATTTATACATTTACCCTTTTTACACAAGGACGTATAGATTGCCTCCGCGAAGGCAAAAACCTTATGAAAAGTGCTATGGACTTCGGACAAAGTTGCTTGCATCACTGATCTCTGTGCCCATTATGAAAGTCTGTGACAAGCTAGTTCTTACATGATTTTTGTGATTTCAAATTATTTTATTTTATTTAAACAATATTTTTATTTGACATTTGCTCTGAGAGCACAAAGTGCTCATCGAGAGGCTAGCTAGCTTATGTCATTTCTTATTAATTGCAGATGTATTGTACAATCTGTGGTGATGGAAAAGAGGTTTTCATGTGTGATAACACTGGGTGCTTCAGGTAATAGTAATAATATGGTACAACCTTATTTATCTTAAGATGCCAACTTTGTAACCTCTTTTTTTTTCAAGCAATGCCGAGAGTAACCATTTTGTTAAAGTCAGTGATATATCTGTCTTGTCCTTTCTGTCAGATAAACCAAAAATGAAACAAATTAAGGTTCGACATTATTGCATTTTTATGTTTATACCAGATTTCTAACTGAAGGAAATAGAACACTGTCACCCTGTGAGCAGAGCCTCCTTTTGTCTTTTTCTTTACTGAAAAGGAGAAAAGGAGGCTCTGCCTGAATCGTGTCAACTCTTTGAAGCCGCCACAGCCCAAACTTCTAGACTAGTCAATCTTGTTTTCTCTAGTGAAACCCATTTTTCCGGCATGAGCATCCGTTTAGTGATACAACTGATTGAGCCTGCTGTACTGTGAAAAACCAAGATGGCAGCGAGATCTGGCATATTAGGCTTGGGTTCAAGACTGTATCCTGGCAACATGCAGCGCATATTCAATAAAGATCTTACTCGATTCATGCAGAGTCTTTCACGATCGAGTACGCCAAAATCGAACAAGCAAAAGAAAGGCTCTGCTAGCGGGGTGGAAAACAGTTTGCTGGAAATCAATTAGCCAGGACCAAACAAGTGTTGCTCTCTTACATTTTTAGGAATGTGTGTGACAATTATTTTAGCATACAGTAAGAAAAAGGATGAACATATTATTTTTTTTCCTTCCTTGGTTTACTTTGAAGTTTGAACTGCAAGCAGCTTAATGAGGGATCTTGTGTGAGATCCAGCATTT
>NC_090876.1:29870521-29878021 GCF_036669935.1 Montipora foliosa
AATATTTTCGGACAGGATTGCAGGCCGTAAAGGAATTGGGAATTGAAATAGAGCTGTACTGTGCTTCAGAAATTGATGAACAAGCTGTTCAGGTTAGTTGACGCCCTTCCTGCCTTTCACGCTAACAGTAGAATTATTCTACAGCGAATTGTAAGTTGACTTCACAGATGCTTAGAATGATGTGCAAGACGCCGTGATAGACACTTTACATTACGGCCACCGACACCAGTGGCCTTGACAACGCCTCAAACGGTTAATGGGCGAAGACAGTGGCTCTGAAAGGGTTGCCAGTACACGGCTCCTTACGTTTTTACCCGTTTGTACGAGTCTAATTTTTGACAGCATTATCACATGACCCTGAAGCGTGTAACTTGCAACTCTTTTCCATGGAACAAAGCTGGAGATTTTAGGACACCAATTTTATGCCCAAACATGGACAAAAAAGAAGATCGAAGCTGCATGCGCGGGAAAATGCGCGAGCTAAGTTACTTCCAAATAAGGAAATTTGAAACTCCGGCTCTGAACCAGACTTAAACGCTTCAAGGTCATGAGCTTCTGGTTGCAATTACTGCACATTTTCAAACCAGACTGACTTGCAATAATTAGATTGGGCCCCGTCGTCGTCGTCGTCGTCGTCGTTGCGTAAACTCCTTATAAGGGATCTTACGATCTGCCACGAGAACGCCAGTTAGGTAAAAATATGTCAGCAACATCTTATTTCATTGGACCGATAAAGGACGCAGCTCTTTTCTGTTTAGGACTGATTAGGCTCTTTTATTTCCGTTATATAATTTTCGTGTCCCTATTATTTTCTTTATCAGTCACGAGAGCCGTTGTAATAGCTGCCTTCTGGCCTAAAAACATTGGTATTTAATCAGCAAAATCTGCAATGAAAATGGCCAGATCTCAAGTTCTGTGGAATACGAATGTGGATAACTACGTTTTTGTTGCTTCGTCTAGCCCCGTTCTTCCCAATTCAATGACTGGATAGTCAGTTAGTTTGTGTAGTGAAGTTGAAGAAATTGAAGTAATCACCAAAAAGATTCAAAAATACAAACTTCCAATTTTGAATGACGTTTTCGTTTAACGTCGCCGTTGCAGAACAAGAAAAAAAACGAAGTCAGCCTAATTCACCTTTATCACTCGGCGGCCATTTTGGAGCCCGTGGGGAATAAAGGCTTTGTCTTTGCATTGTCTTTGCACGTCTAGCCTCACACTGAATGAGAGGCTAGACGTGCAAAATCTGTTGTTTGGACATTGAGTGATATGAGTCTATTTGCTTTTTGAGTAGAACTGTAACAGCCTTCTCCCTCCTTGTAATTGAAAATTGGAAACAAAGTGTCAAACTTACGCAAATATTATTTTCAATCCTTTCGGTAAGGTGGCCAAAGTTCAACACGGAAGTAAAATCCATCATATTGGTGATATACAAAAGATTTCAAGAGCGCAAGTGAGTTCTTTCGTGTCCTTCTTTGTATATGTAAACTGAAGAAACGATCCTTGAACTTACCGAAACAATTTAAGATATCCTCCAAAGAGTGAGGCCCTTGCCGACATCCAGCACGTTTCTAGAGTGACGAGGCTTAACCATCTCAGCTTGGAAGAACCTTTTAAGTGGTACTACGATCAAAAATCACGTCTCGCTTTTCCCTTCACATTTCGAAAGTTCTTGTGCTGAATACTCGAAATGAGAGATCTTATGCAATCGTTTCAAGAGAAAAACTATTTCTTCGACGCGGCAAATCCACTCTCTTCATTTAACGGTCCGCCATTACTTACCCTGCGAGCAGTTGGTTTCTCCTACGCTTCCCAACAGAGAAACCACTTCGAGCGACCGCCGAAGACGAGTTAGTAAACGTTCTTTGGCGCTTGCGCGTGCGTTCAGCTACGTAACTGCTGCGTTTGGGTTAGCCTACCGTGTAGTAATACCATATTTTAACCGGGAAATACTACGAAGTGATGTCAAATGCATCACGTGGGGTGTGGGTACTTCGCACATGCTCGATGGAAAATCAAACGGATGCTCACAGTGGTTGCTCTCTCGGGAAGCGTAGGAAAAACCAGCTGCTCGCAGGGAAGCCGCCATTACTTGGTGCGGCTCTGCCCGATAAGCCCTCAGAGATTGACTCACTAGCTTAGAATAAATGTGGCAAAGTTAATATAGAAGCTGAAATCCAAAAATTCTCGTTCTGCATACTAATTAAGCCCCAGTTAGTGACATCACTTTCTCCTCGATCCAGCTCTCTAAAGGCTTCTCGGTCGGAACCGCAGCAAGTTATGGCGGACCGTTGAATGAAAAAGATCAATATCAGAAATAATGAGAGAAGCATTGAAGGGACAAGTCCGAGTGAACCCTTTGTGATCCCTTTCCTGCGAAAGCTGCCTCGAAATCTTGAGAACATCGAATTTAGTGCTCCAAGAAAACAAAACACACTAGACAAAACAGGAAACGGGAATAAAATAAAATTGGTTAGAAAAAAGGTAAAATAAGCTCTCTTCTTGTTGAGAGACTATGCATCCGGTATCCTTTTTCTGGCAAACGGCATTTTCTTATTGTGTTCCCTCCGCCAAGAAGTTATATCACATCACGCGAGGAGTACAACGTTCACAGTACTGCAGTTGCGTTGCAAGTACATGCTCATCAAGATCTTGGTCTTATTACTTTCAAGATACAAGAACTGGGGCCATTTGATTTTGTTTTTGGAGGAAGCCCATGTAATGACCTGTCTATTGCAAATCCAATAAGAAAAGGGATTTATGGTGAGTAATTGTTGTATACTGTTATAGCTTTTGTTTTGATGAACAAAAAGAAGTACAGGCCGAAATAACACGAAAAAAATTATTTGCTTGTTTTACTAAAACGCAGTGTCAAGTGCAGTTCCTTCCCGCCTTCTTTCAGGCGTGTATCGGCTTACACGAAACACTGAACGTACCGATGGACGGTCATACGATGACCTCGTAATCCAAACCAAAATTTCTTGCATCGATAGGTAACCATATCTTCTTAACCATGCTGCTCCGCGCTTGGAGCTCCGCTTTAATAAGGGATACATAAATAACTGACAGTGTGAGGAGCAGTTCCTCTTGCAACACGCTGGAACAGTCTTGGAAAAAGCCCAGTTAGCTTCAGGAGCCAATAACCTGGAGCCTACAACTTCAATACTAGGTCTATGTAGCGACATTTTCACAGATCAAGCCATTTTAGATCAGTTCTTGAATAAGATTTGGCTTGCACTAGTAAGCATTCTCAATCCCGCATGGAAGACTTGTAATTACCTGAAAAGGTCTGGTTTCGCGGGAAGATCAATCTAAAAATAACTCGGTCTGTAAAAACGCCGTTCCAAGAATACAATGAAGTTGTATGTTCCTAGTCATTGGCTCCTGGTAGAGTTTTGCATTTTCATGTTATTAACAGTTAGCTGTTAGTTTTTTCATCGTAAACAGTTGTAGCTCTATAAAGCTCTGAGGAAAACTAATTCCGTTCATTTTCGGTGTCGGAACACTTTACTTCATTACAATTCTGTTTATCATGTGGGTTTTTGTCTGTTTTTGCAGAGGGGACTGGTCGCCTGTTCTTCGATTTTTACCGTCTCCTTGAATGTGTACGACCCAAATCTGAACTGGACAGACCTTTCTTTTGGCTGTTTGAAAATGTAGTTGGTATGAGAGCTGAGGACAAGTGCGTTATTTCCCGATTTCTTGAGGTACTAAGTTTGGATCTTTTTCTGTCCTATATGTCCTATTTCTAGATCAACCCACTGCTGTGCCCTTCCTTTCTCAAAAACATGTGAGAGTTTCGTGGTCACTCCTTAAGTTGAGAAAGAAGTTTTTGGACTCGTTTCTATCGATTAGTGGTAGATTTTAGTTGAATACTTTTTTAACTTCGAACGTTTTAGCACGCCTTTTAATGAGCGGTGTGCATGCATGCTTGTTTAATCCTGCCCCATAACGACCTCCGAACCTTTTCGAATGACATGCACGCATGGCATTTGGACTGGTCAACTAATTTTGTTCAACTTAAACCCGATTCACGTTGGTTTGTTAAGAGGAGGCCATTATTACTCATTCGACCCTTTTGCAAAGAGATTTAAACCAACCTCAGATCAAGTTGCTTAGACTAACAATGATTACCTTAAACGCGGCATCAAAGGTGCTTTGCCGAAAGAGTGAAGTGATACTCGCACTTTTCTAGACAATGTGAGCAATTGCCTCTTATAAATAGCTGAACAATCCAGGTGGCTTCAATGGCCGCCTCTGCCGCTATGCTCTAGCAACTGAGCGATGCCGGAAGCCACATATGGTGATCGGGTTAATGCGCAAAATGTCCAGATAAGTGACGTGCGATGATCACTTCTTGATTCTTTCGACTATAACCCACACTTCAACTTATATACATTTATTTCATTCAAAGTTCCTTAGCGTTCCATAGCAAGAAACTTAATGTGTAGATTTTATTTTTCTTATTCCAGTGTAACCCAGTTGTAGTGGATGCCAAGGAGATCTCTCCTGCTCATAGAGCTCGATATTTTTGGGGAAACCTCCCGGGAATGAACAGGTATTCAAGCACATATTTCATTTATTAAGCGCGGCTGTACACGTCAAGTTCAAAAACACGTGACTGAAAAGCGTTAAAAACCGGTTAAAAATAAATATTGTCAACCTGTGAATATGAGCCCATTGCAAGTGTCGTTACTCTGGCCTCTACTACTGTACTAGATTCTTATTTAGTTTGATTGGATTCCGGCTAAACTTAAAGAGCTGATGTAAGCGTTAGAAGGGGAAACTTAGGTAAGAATGAACAGATGACTGCCCCTTCAACCCATTCGAACTATCCTCAATTAAAGAATTAGTTTAGTGAGGGTATACTGTGTCTTTCAGTTAGTTTTATTGGATTCAATCTATTCTGTCAATTTATTCGAAGTCCCCTGTTTTTGGGGGGTTTTTTTGCGACATATTGATAAAAACGATACTAATTTTTTTTTGTCCAGACCAACCATCCCTTTACCAGGAGATAAACTGTGCCTACAGGATTGCCTTGAACCTAATTGTGGACGACTGGCCAAGGTCAGTATATACTAATAAAAGGACGATCACGCTCCATAGTTACGATAATATCGGATCTTTGTATCTATGAGGCTCCCGAGGGAACGTTAAGGCAAAAGCAAAGAAAAATTCTCGGAACTCTCCAGCCAGGAAGGGAGATATTTCCGATCAATTCATAAAACATGCTTAGTTGAAGTCGTGCAAGGAACGTCTGTTGAAGAACTAAAAGCTTTTGTAAATGTTATCCGGTATAAAATGATTAATGGGCAAAAACCTCTCCAGATTTCAAGTATAGAAGTGAATTTCAAAGAGAATATTCTTTCCAGCATCATCATCAACTGGGAACTCGGAAAAATCCGAGCCCCAGTTGGGATTTGAAGCGACGACCCTCCGTTATCTAGTATGGATGCTTTAACCATTGAGCTACTGGAGACTCTGTGGTGAGCAAGGGTGAAATGTGGCTATTGACTACGACTGCATCACGGGGTCACATGGTCTAATTTTAACCAATAATTAACAATTATTGGA
This sequence comes from Montipora foliosa, assembly GCF_036669935.1. Lineage (NCBI taxonomy): Eukaryota > Metazoa > Cnidaria > Anthozoa > Scleractinia > Acroporidae > Montipora > Montipora foliosa. The sequence goes on from NC_090876.1 coordinate 29,876,093, forward strand.
TGAGGTTGAGCATGTTAGCGATAATTATCAAGGCCAAAGTTTGTGTTATCTGCCGAAGCCGAAGGCTGAGGCGGATAACACAAACTGAAGCCTTGACAATTATCGCTAACATGCGAAAACCGAATTCAATAATTGTTTTATTATGCATATTGCTGAGCTGAGCTCCGCCATGACAAAACTGATCAAACTGCTGGTTAGTGTGTTAGTTGACGTCACTTCTGCATGCATAAAACTATTGTCTGTAGGTATGACGTCAATTCTACATATATAAAATCTATTGTTTGTAGGTATGACGTAAGAGAAACAGAGCAAGCAAAAATTAGCTGCGTCCTTATAGCCAATCAAAATCGAGCTGGTGACACCAATGTATAATAATGACTCTTAACTGCATCGTGCAGTCACATTAAGGTATATCAGATGCAACCAACCAACCACCCAAGCGAGTAATGTGAGAAATACATGAAAGATATTAAGCACCATCATCAACTGGGAACTCGGAAAAATCCGAGCCCCAGACCGCGTGATGCAGTGAGCGAGGTGTTATCGCCAATATTCGTTAATGTGACTGTGCGATGCACTCAGTCGAAGTCACATTTCCCCCTTGCTCACCACAGAGTCTCCAGTAGCTCAGTGGTTGGAGCATCCATACTAGATCACGGATGGTGGTGGCTTCAAAACCCATCTGGGGCTCGGATTTTTCCGAGGTCCCAGTTGCTGATGATGCTTCATATCTTTCATGTTTTTCTCACATTACTCGCTTGGGTGGTTGGTTGCATCCCTGATATGCCTTAATGTGACTGCGTGATGCAGCCAGCGAGGTTTTACGTCTAGAAACAGGAAATGTACGACTTCTGGTGGAAGAACAAAAGAAGCAAATGAGAGATCTTTTGTTTTTGTCCACCAACATGGCGGCGATCACGTCACGTGAAAACCTCCTATTGTTGGCGCGAGAGGCAAATTAACGAGTGGCGAAGCCGTGCGGAGAATGGGTAGGGGCGCTGTGAAAGATATGAAGCATCATCATCAACCTCGGAAAAATCCTAGCTTCGAAGCGACGACCCTCTGTGATTTAGTATGGATGCTGTAACCCTCGCTATTCTCCGCGCAGCTTATGCCTCTCCCGCCAACAATACCGCCAGCTGTGCAAGCTAACTTTTAAGCGCCCGACCAACTTCAATCTGCGTCCGAAACGAAATGAATATTCGCGGTCTGGCGAAAGCCCGGTTAATCGAATATCTTGCAAGTTTTTTTTGACGTTTTTCTTGCAGTTCACCAAGGTACAGACTCTTACCACAAACGCTAATTCTATGCTTCAAACCAAGAAGGCCTTGCTACCAGTGCAATATGTAGCGAGTGATGGCCAAGAGAAAGAAGACATTCTGTGGATCACAGAAATGGAAAGGTAATCAGTATCGCTTGATGGTAGTCTGATCCCTTCTGAATTTTGTTGCAGCTCAATGTTTACTCATGCAGTTCTTCATCAAGCCACTCTATTCTCATCTTTTGTTCTGTAAGAACATTAGAACAAACATTCGGCGATTAACTTATGCCTCTTCTACTTTTTATAAGCATTGCCGCTTTCCATTTTTATCACCCGATACAGTCTTATTTCATCGTTCACCTTCTTTTAGCTCCACCGACGATGTGGTGAACCCTACCTGATGTTCTCTCATGTACTTTTAACGGAGTCTGTGTAACATGATCAAATATTACACCAATTATAACACCTCACAGCTAACAGCTTCTTTTCCTTTACACCTGGCTACGAACTCCTCTTTCTTTATGTTTATCATATAAGCAGTCTTCAGATTTTACGCACAGCAAGTATGAGATAGAGAGTAGTGGAACAAATTTTGAGTTTCAGACCACTGATATTCAGACTCCTCGTTACTTGCTAACCGTGGCTTCAGATTCTGTAAAATAACAATG
>NC_090876.1:29883021-29890521 GCF_036669935.1 Montipora foliosa
TAAAGGTTAATCCATCATTTTTCTCTGAGCTTTGCGAACGGAGCGCTTTTGTCATTTATGAGTTAATTTCAAGTGTGACAGTGCGACGTAGAGCGCGTAGAAAGACTTTTTGCAAACCAGCTTGCCGTGTTCATTTTTAGAAAAAAAAGCAGAAAAAGTAAATACGTTATACACCGGCTTAGGTCGGTCCGTATAGGGAAAAACTGTGCCCTCGGCCTTGAGTACGACCCTCGTTCAGCGGCCAAGGGCCGTATTCAAGACCTCACCGGTGAATAACATATATATATATTGATAAAATATATTCAAAATTTCCTGTGTCTCTTTTCTTCGCGATTACATTCGTATGCAATTTCCTTTTAAAAGATTTAACATTTTTCACCTTCTTTAGGTCAGAAGACAGTTCTTTCAATTTTTAATAGTCGTCGTCAAGTAAAAGTCCGGCCTCCTTCTTTGTTTTTCACAAAAACAGGACAATGAAAATTTAAATTTGCAAAACGAGTGGATCGGTTGTGAATCTCAGAATTTGAGGTGTTTTGGGTTAACATAGCCTGATAATGTAATCTGGAGTTGTGCCCCCGAGTCACTTGAAGGCTATAGAACATCTATATCTGCATCGGTAAAGAATGGAATCCAGTTAAGTTCATTAAACACAGGTAATGTGCGTGTTGTTCTTTCGGCGTCCAATATAATGCTTGCAGCTCTCTTCTGCATCCGTAAAGCCCTGGCCAAACGCTCGCAACATTTCAACGTAACATCTTGCAACATTCTTGGGCACAACATGTTGCATACGTTTGGCCACCCTGTTGCGATATGTTTGCAACATGTTGGAATTTGGAAATGGTAAAATTTTTCGTGCAACATTTTGGATGTTGCATGATGTTGTACTCGTTTGGCCACGTTCACGCAACACTGTTGCGCTAGGGCATGCGCGTTAGGTTCACTTCTTGCGCGCCGGGGGCCTGGGGCACATGAACATTGACATGTTCCGTTGAAAATGATGAAAATGTTGCGTGCGTTTGGCCACCCAGTTCAACACATGTCGTAACATCATGCAACAATGTTGCAAGATGTTGCGTTGAAATGTTTCGAGTGTTTGGCCAGGCCTTAAGACTCTCTGTAGCAATTCCTTGCTTCAAGATGACCAGATTGGACTGAGGTACAACATAACTGGCTTTATCATAGCGACATAAAAAATTAACTTGTGCTTTTGTTTGATATAAGGACTAATATGCCTTAGAAGTCCAATTCGTTTTGACAGTTTCTTACACAATTCATCCATGTGTGCTTCAAAACTCACATCTTTATCAATGATGAAACCCAATAATTTAGGATGCGATAATTTCCCCACTTAGCTTATGTTGTAACCTTTTCCCCGTAACAAGTAACTCTAAAGTCTTCGTGGTATTGATGTACAATTTTATTTTCCGTTGACCATTTCTCAATATTCTCCAGGTCATTAGAAAGAGCTTGAATTAAGGAAGTGATATTATTCCAGCTTGCACTCAAGGACAGGGTGGTATCGTCAACATATATATCAATAGAGGAGTTGTCCAAATGTAGAGGCATATCATTAACAAATAGGAGAAATAGAACTGGACCGAGGATTGATCTCCTGCGGTAACCCATTCATGCCTGACAGGTTTCGGCTCAGACGTTATATGCCCTAGTTTCACAAATACAGGGTTCGTGTTACTCCTTGAAGTCCTTGAAAAGCCGTGGAATTTAATTTTGGACTTCAAGGGTGCTTGAGAAGCCCTTGAAAAAGGTGGTGGGGAAACTGCTTGAAAACTCCTTGAATATTTTCTTGAGTGAAACTGTTGAAAATTGTTGAGATTGAATCATGCTAAGTTAAAGAGACATTTCCACATTGGAGCCCAAATTTGACTATTGGAGAAAGATTAAATGCCCGTGCATGCACTTAACTCGCAGGACGTGGGAAAGAATTTCTGTGTTACGCACTGTATTGTGAAACAGAGGCCATTTTGTTTTATGAGAATAAGAATGTGTTCGTGTGTAGTCACGGTCTGTTGCTTAGAGGATGCCAAGGAAGGCTTTCTCATCAAAGAAAACACTGAAACATGATGTATGGCATAGAGATCTTCTTAAAAACATTCCTTGAAAACTCAATTTCCGGTTCTTGAAAACTCCTGGAATTTTATATACAAAATCCAGCACGAACCCTGTATATATGCAAGTCTCTTTAGCGAGAGGCGCCCTTAGCATATACCTGTGCGACCCTATATATCGATATAAACCGCGATTCAAATCTATATCGCTTTAATTTTGCACATATTTTACTACTGCAGCCCGGTCTTGGACTGGGTCTGGCGCTTGAGTGATAAGCTCCAAAAACTAGATCGTGCAGCTCCAGTCATTAGAGTGCCTATCACCTCAAATCACATTTTCACTTTTTTAATTTTTTTTCTCCGAAATGATCCCAAATATATCGTATGGTTTTTAGAACCTTTTAATTGAAATTTCACTTTATTATTGGCTTTGAAAGACGGGAAAAGTGGTCATACTTTGATCAATAACCGAGCAATGAAGGGGAATAATATAAGTTCGATACCGGGTTTACGTCTCTGTGAACAATTTAAGCGAAACGAGATACTTCCGCGAAGCATGCACTGGGTTGCCTGTGGTACGTGTTAGAGGAACTCAGAAGGCACTGAAGTGTGGTATTGAACTACAGCATTCCAGTCTCTGAAGAATAACAAATAAAAGAGAAAGCGAGGAACATTGGCTTCTGGGCTGATATGTTGATAATTTTCAAGTTCCCTCACAACTTCTTCTCACAACAAGTTTAAGCGTGCCCTCTGAGCATCTGACAGCTTTGTAATATTATGTCTGTCCGGCGGGGTTAGTATCTTGATGGGTGACCTGAACAATATACCCCTTCATAAAACAGAAGCATAGGACCGAAAGTACTATTAACGCTAACAAATGCGAACTCAGCAAGGTACAGATTTTGTTAGCTTGCTTTATGCAAAACAAATATTGATGCAAAAGTAAATAACTATTGATACACAATTTTTGGAAATAGCAGAAGGAAGTTTCCGGGAAGGTCGATTGAGAATAAAATATTTACGACATGAAAAGTCAACATTAATTTTGAACCGTGAATATATAATATAAAAAGTTACGATCAGCGACAAACATTTTGGGAGATTTTTGCTACGTTCATTTTTGTTATTCTACTTTTCGCTGCACAAATAAATCGCAAAATCGAAAGTGACAAGGCCGGAATTCAGCGGGCGCCGTGATTAAGTTACCGCGGCATGTTTACTCGCCAAACAGTGAAGCATCTGTGTCAAATGATGGCAAGATACCGGGTTTTTGTAAGTTTCTTTTTCTGTCAAGTGTTGTAAAGTTTGACAATAAAATGAGCAAGTCAAAACAAAGATCACAATCGCCCAACTCTTGAGGTTGACCATTTGTTTATGCAAAGTCAAAATTTACTCTCCAAGACACGTACGACGTAATTTATCACCAGGTAATTCCATCATTTTGGAAATAGCAGCTACTTTATTACTCATCGGCGTCACAATTTTTCACTGATTTGGGGGCTCATTTTGTTGAAACTCAAGCACGCTTCCAACAGACCTGTTTATTTTCGTGAACCCTTCCTGCTTACAGAGCAATACTACAAAAATTCTCCCATATCACATTTCAACCTTAAGCTCGAAAATTCAATACACAACATGATATTATAATTCACAAAGGCAGAAAAAAACCACAGAATCCTTTTCCAGCGAAAACTTTATTGAAACAAACAACATATTTGCTCTTAGAGGCGAAAACCTCTTCCTATTTCATTGCGTGCGTGAAGACTCAATCGTGTCAAATTACCATATACTTCAGGTTCAAACCCTTTCCTGAGAAACCTTTTCCTTGAATAATGATGCACAAAATAGTCGACAAGCTTTCTTTCAAATAATTCTTGACTGTCACATTTCCAGTTTTTTTTTACCTGACTTTGTTGAACCCATAAGTTACCAGATAATTTTCCATTTGGTTTCAGTGTTGTACATAAAACTACACACTCGTGATGAAATATTAGAAATACAGCTCACTTTGATTTCGGCTCGACGGGCGATAGATTGTTGTCGAAGTCTTTTACTCGTCGCTTTTAAGATTCCAGGTGTTTGTTTTTCACCGCCTGCTTAGTTTATCCAACTGACTTTCCATTATTGAGCTCCATAAGGGTATATTTTGTTTAAGGATCCACTAAAACGCCATTCACGTTACATGACTTTCGACGCTATTGCAGGGTAAGTTAATGATTCTACTGTGTCCACCAGAAAAATCTACGCATTTCCACTACCCTCTCGATCCTAAGAAAATACGCTCAGACGGCTCTATGCAGAAAGACACTACTTACCAGGGGAGAGTGACAGGCAAGACTTTTACCGACACGGAAAAAAAACTAAAATAAATAAATAAAATAAAACGAACAAATCCCACCCACTTTCCGACTGGGATTGCCATACTGGCAACCCAGTAATGATATCACGAAGGAAACTGACATATCCCATTCCTACATGGCAATCATGTGAATGGGGAGCCCCTGGGAGTCAATGTCCCCATTAATTGTGTTTTCGTTGCACGCAATGCAATATCGGTGACACATGGCGGTATTGTTGGAGAGAGGTAAATTAACCAGCGGCGAAACCGCGGGGAGAATGGGGAGGGGCGCTGTGAAATACCTTATGAATGGGACACAAACAGCAGTGATAAACATATTGAACTTGTTCATTTTGATTATGACTTGATGTTTCGTATGTGCTCTACATACATTTTCAAAAGTAACCGTTGAAATTTAAAACAGCTGTTTATATATAACAAAGCGGATGAGGGGACTGGAACCTAGATTAAGCAAACACTTAACAGTAAAATATATAATAATAATAATAATAATAATAATAATAATAATAATAATAATAATAATAATAATAATAATAAAACAGAAAAGATTAATAAAGCATCAGCTTTTCACTTCCGACGTTGACGTTGAAAGCTGGCTCAAGTTCTAGAATAAATAAGGTCTCTTTTATTTTACAATGATAGTCTGTTTTGCCCTTCGCTAAAATATCAAAATGATCCCACTTGATGTTATGTCCAGGGACGCGGTCATCAATGGCTGAAGTATTGTCATTTTTAGCTAGGGCCTTAAAATGTTCGGTTTTTCTATCGTGAAGCCGCCGTTTAGTTTTACCGATGTAAAAACCATTGCAATCCCAACAATTTGCTTTGTAAATAACTCTGGATTGTTGTGAACGATTAATACGGTCCTTGTAAGGAAAGAAAGATTTTATACATCGAGTGCTCTGAAAAACAATCTTGAGGTTAACACAAGAGTAGAATTTGTACACACAAGATTTCAGGCGTTTAGCGACTTGGTTGTTTTGCAAACCTAAGTAGGGATGTAGTATAACAATATCTTTCTTAGGAACTGTAGACACTGGATTGCTATGCTGATGTTCTGTTTTTGTTCAAAACATCGTTGATATGATAGTTGATTATGCCTTGTGGGTAGCCGTTCTGAAGCAGGAGTTTTCGAAGATCATTGAGGGCAGATTTTAGCAAGGAGCCAGATGAACAAAGATAGTAGTAGCGATAAGTGACGCAGCGGATGCGGTTTATTTTGTACTTTCGTGGAGTGAAGGAATCCCATTTCGTGTAGAGACCTGTGAAAGTTTTCTTTCGGTAGATGGATGTCGTGAAAGCATAGTTTTGATTACGTGTGACAAAAATGTCCAAAAACGGAATTGCATTGTTATGTTCAAATTCAATGGTAAATTTAATATTGCGATGACAGCCGTTCAAATAGTGCAAAAACTCATTTGTACTGTCTTTGCTGTGAAACATGGTGAATGTGTCATCAACGTAACGATTCCAAAATAAAGGACTAACTTTGGCGTTCAGCAACCACTTTTCTTCAAAAACACACATAAAAATGTTGGCTAAGACAGGGCCCAATGGCGAACATAACATCAAGTGGGATCATTTTGATATTTTAGCGAAGGGCAAAACAGACTATCATTGTAAAATAAAAGAGACCTTATTTATTCTAGAACTTGAGCCAGCTTTCAACGTCAACGTCGGAAGTGAAAAGCTGATGCTTTATTAATCTTTTCTGTTTTTACTATTATTATTATATATTTTACTGTCATGGGCTCCTGTTACTGTTAAGTATTTGCTTAATCTAGGTTCCAGTGCCCTCATCCGCTTTGTTATATATAAATAGCTGTTTTAAATTTCAACGGTTACTTTTGAAAATGTATGTAGAGCACATACGAAACGTCAAGTCATAATCAAAATGAACAAGTTCAATATGTTTATCACTGCTGTTTGTGTCTTATTTTTAATCAAACTACGATGGCCCAAGAACAAAAGTATTTACTTATGAATGGGGTTGTTTCAAGAGAAGTAAAACAGGGATCTCTGAACGGCAACCTACGAGTTGTAGGTTTGATTGCGGTTAGCTCAGTGGTCGAGAACAGGGACAAGTAATCCAGAGGTTTACAGTCTTTACAGTGGTACGGAGTTGAAGGCGAGCTGCGGGTGGCATATATAAAATGGCAGAAAAAGCCGAGCGGGATCTGGAATAGAAAGGCAAGACAAAGGAACCAAAGAGGAAAGCTGGGACGAAAAGGAGCAATCACGGTGTCAGCGAAGAGGGAAAAGAAAAGAGAGACAGAACATATATATTCGCTACCCTTGGGCATATACCAAAACAATAGCGACCGATTTTTTCCAGTTTTGGTCCATTGTTTTCTGCGCCAATCCCGAAAGCTTTTTTCGCCGTTTTTCCCACTTACTGTAGGTAACCGCTGACCTGGAGAGTGCGAAGAATATTTTAAATATATAAACAGCATGGCACGTTGCTCCAGATCAACACAGCTTTTTCAAAGAATAGAGAAGGCAAATGAACTCTTGGAAAGGTGCAGTAACTTGGACAAATCCATAGACGGTCTTTCTAAGTTAAAGAGGAAAATTGTTGCAGAACTGAAGTTCCTTAAATCCGTAAGAACCATTCCGAATCTTCAAAGACGTGTTAATAATACAGGGCCAGTTGTTCAAAGCGTGATTGAATTGCAGTCTATTTTCTGATTGGAAAAAGATTCCCATGATATTTTTGCCTCCAAATTCCTTCAGCTTAAAATAAAGACTTTTTCAAGCTCGGGTTTGCATTTAATCGCGGATTAGTGTGGATAGGCTTTTGAATAACTGGGCCTAAATGTAGGTGTACACTCTTACAGTATTATACATGTACAGCAAAACCAGTTGCCTCTACATGTTGAGTTAAGGAGATCTTGTATGGCGTTGCATGGAAGCACAACTGTTACCATGTTGTAACCGTTGACAACAAATTTTGCTCGGCACTCTCTCCCAGTGCACCCAGGTGTATAAGTGTGTACCAACGTCATACTGCTGGGGATATTAACCTTCCAAACCACTTAATCCCATGATTTTGAGTGCAATTTGGAATAAATCATC
>NC_090876.1:29895521-29913021 GCF_036669935.1 Montipora foliosa
GTAGCTGGACATCACTGTCAAGCTTTAACCCATTCACTCCTGGGGGTAATCCCCACTGACGAGTAAAATCGTCTTTCGTTAGACAGAGTAAAATACTAAATCTGGCCAAAATTTCTCACATGGAAAAATTTCCCAAGAAATCTTATCCATGGTGCTCCGTTGGAACACTTCGCATGCCTGAGCTGTGCTAATATGACCTTGAGCTATCCCAGAACTCATGATAAACTTTGCAGAACATAATAGAATCCACTTACCATTCATGAAGAGTAGAGGATGGAATTCAGGCTTAATTGCTTACAGACTGTAGTGTAATAGTGGAAGAAGTATTTTAACATTACGGAGAGTCTAAACCCAGAAAGTGTTCACAATAGTTTTCAGGAAATTAATGTTCTGTATGTCCATCGTTTATACCTACTGTAGGTGGAGGTGATTTTGGTGATAAAGATATATTCCATCAGACCAAGGTATAATATGTTTTTGTTTTACTCTACATAATTATCTGTAACTTTACTGAATAGGAAAGTGGACTTTCACAATGGATATTTGAAGTAGGATGTGGGATACATTTTATGCAAGCCAGGCTACATGTACATTATCTAGCTAAAGTAGATTTTTGACTATCACTCTCAGACTAAGGGTAAGATCGAATGGCAAAGCCTAAAAAGCGGGTGGTGGAGCCTCTGCAGAAAAACTGGTTTTCAGCTCTGTTAGCTTACAGTGGGGAGTGTTTTTGTTGATGGCCATTTTCACTTGATTGGTTTTCAAGTTCCCAGTTCTGCTAAACTGTTTGGAGTGCTTGGGAAGGATTGCATGAACCTGGGAGTCCTCATGCTGCATGTACATGTACCTTGAGATGGTTAAGGTTGATGCTTAAAAGATCAAGGGCTTTTGATTATTCATATTAAGAAAACATAAAAGGTTGCTTCTATTGTTAATCTTCATGCTGGTGATGGAGATGCTTCTAGTAAATTTGCCTTACAATAGGTTGACTATTTGGAACCATACACAATTGGACTTAAACCGCTGTATACCTTTTATTAATAAAGCCTGCATACATTGTCTTGTAGATGATTTTCATTTGTATTTGGTTCTAAATGTTATGAAAATTGCAAACACCTTTTTGTTCTCAATCTCCTCTAGAGGTCATTTTTTTTAAAGCACTGAAACAGCCATATATCGATATTCCATCTTCTGTCTTTGGCTGAAGTGTTGTGTAAGCGTTTTTCTAGTATCTGGGATGAAAAAAAATATATTGGTTTGATTGTTGACAATGGTAAGTCAGTGGGGTGCAGATATCAGGTAGTGCTGGTAGTGCACTGCTGGTAGTGCACTGCAAGTTGCGTAGTGCTCAGTAGTTGTAACATCGGTGGCAACTGTGCCCGTTGTAGTGCCCAAGGTAGTTGACTGTCACTGAGAGTGGACTGTTTTTAAATACTGTTACAGAATGTCTGCTCCATGTGTTAAACTACTGAGTTTTTGCAGTCAATTTCTACTTAATTAAATTTTTCTGGCATAAGGTAAATACTTTAAATCAGAAGAATGCAGTCTTTGCAAAATTGAAACATCTTTGTCTTAGCTTTAGTTCAAATGACTGATTAAATTACTTTAAATGCATGATTAAATACAGTGTAATAGCGGTGTTTGCATCAGTCTTACTCAATACATTGTCCTCTATTCCTTTTTATGACTCAGATGTTACAAGAAACTAGTAAGCAGCACCCATGGAACTTTTCACCACCGCATGTTATGCTGTTTTGCTATAATGGAATTACAGAATCTCTTGCAAGTGAGTACAGTTTACCTCAAATACATCCTCTGTTATACCTTGTGGTTTTCCTTAACCTATATATGTACATTTGCTGTGGCAGTGATATACAACTCTGCATCTTTGTCATAAAATGTTTCTGTAACAAGTGGTGTTTTTGTCTGCTATTGGATGACATACTGTACATGTAGATAGCCCTTAATGAGTTGATCCAAGAGTATCGTCAATGATTTTCAGCTGTCGAGATTGTACAAGATCACATACATGTATGAGATGTACAGTATATAAGTATATTTCATGCAAATTGCCCAATCAAAAAATTGTTACTGTATGTGAATCATGTCAAGCACCTATTGCATGCTTATTGTAACAGTTTCCAAGGTGCTTTTGTTTTTTCTTACATTGCATTCAGGAAAATCCAAATTACCGGTATTCTATTCCTGCCACCTTGCATGTAATGTGCGACAATATTTCTTCCACAGTTCCAGCTTCTTGAGTCAATTTTAAAATGTTGATAAACAAATTATTTCTACCCACTTTTTTTACTTAGTTGGACTGATAATCATAATGTAAGGATTCATAAAACACTTGAAAATAAAAATAAGTGATGTTATAATAAAACCAAACAATGATCAAGGAGGAGTGTTGTTTCTTTACCGATGTTTCTGCAACTTGAGTACAACTCTTCCACGCAGGTAGTTGAAACAACAGTGTCAGACGATGATCTTTGGCAGACTATGCTCCACCATAGGATCAAATTTAATCAAGGAGTGTCATTCATGGTTCATGGTTCAATAGTGTTTTGTTTGTGACCTTTTTTGTTGTTGTGTTCCTTATTTTTGTTCAGAGGCTTTTACAAGCATTGGGATCAATGTGAAGGGTAAAATTCTCACAGACCCAGGGAAGGAATTGACATCCAGTGGTATTGATGAAAGCTTTGTAGTTGACAGACCTCACACCCAACAATGGTACTGTTAATGAATTGCTTCTTGTAAGTTTTATTTCTATGTTGAAATAAGGCGATGTTTTGCTGCATTTTCGTCGCTCATTCTGCTTCTACTAGTGTACACGTCCCTTAATGCTTCTTGTTCGCATTGACAGAGAGGATGCACTAAAAAATTACCTCTTTTCTGCCAACGTGGTACCATGTTTTCCTTCCTTATGATCTCATTCATTTTGTAAGACTGAGTTTATCTGTGAAAAGACTAGCAGCCTCAATGTTAGTTATCTTCAGCTCATACACCTGTTTACAGACTATACACTCCTCTCTTAGACTGGTCTTTGGCGCTAACTGTACTGTCCGAACAAGATACAAGGACTCTTAACTAGAAGAGTTGCATTGAGAATGTACCGTACACTGTATATCCGTCTCTGTATTCGGTCTTTGTGCTCAGCTAATGATGTACATAGTTCCAACTACATCTACCTGAACCAACAGAGCTACAAGTATGTCTATCTCTATTACAACTGTAGTAAATTTTATCTTATGAGAAAACTAAGTGGTTTTGGTTTCTCATTCAGTAACTTGGTCAATCTTGATATCACAACTATGATTGCGCTTGTATCGGCACTCACGAATGGTGGCTGTGGATATGTATTTAAGGTAATTCTGACGTAGTGTTTTCATTTTATTGGGTTTGGAGGGGGAGGGGGGTTCAAACCAGGTCTTAGTGAATTAACATGAAGTATGGTACTGTGCAAATATTGACGTTTATCAAGTGGACCAGAACGAAGTGTAGAATAACCCTTTAATCCTTACGGAACCTTATGCAATCAGCCCTGAGGTGACATTCCAAGCCATTATATTGATGTGAATCCTACTGGTGAGTCTAATGCTGGGGGTAACCCTGCGTTGGACTGGCATCCCATCCAGGAAGGGGGGGGGGGGGGGGGGGGGTTAAAATACTCCTAGTCGCTTCATGCTACAGGTTCGTAGCGGACTTTAACTTTACCTACACTTAGTTCTGGTAAGGCCCATCTAAAAAGATCCTATATTTTGTATGGAAACGCTTATATCTCAAAAACGATCTCTATGACGCCCATTTGCTATTGCTAGAAAGTGTTCAGCAGAGTAGGATGAAACTCTTTGCAAAGTTAAAAAAAAATCACTGCAGTGGATTCAGAGCCATCTTCAATAGTCCGATTGCGAAGGCAGCTCTGAATCCGCTCCAGAGAATTGTTTATACTTTTCAAAGACTTTTGAATTGGCCTGCATATTACCTTAAAGTGACAAAAGTGGGGCATCACCGTGTAAGTTTTTGAGATGTGAACATTATTTTAGTTAAAGTGCCCCTGTGATTTCAGCGTGAATGCAGCTTTAATCATATATATGCAAAACGCGAGTTTAAAAATCTGGAAGCCCAAAACTCTCGTGCTTTACATTAATTCTTCGGCGTACGGCACACGCATTGCATTTTGAGACTAGTGAGCCTTTGACGTCATTTTCTCCTCGATCCAGCTCTCTCAAGATCTTAAAGTTAGTAATGGCCGACTATTAAACAGGGAAATTCCAGGTAAAATAAACAGATGTCTTTATCAAATCAAGACTTTACACTTTGGTCCTTTAGTGTTTAGTTAACATAGTTAAGAAAAATAAGAATTTTTGAGCACAGGGGCACTTTAAGAAATAATAATAATGGCTTCTTGTTGATACGGTGTCATAGGGTCAATCCTAATAGAATAGTTTCTTTTAAGCTAAATTATTAAGGGTAATGGTTTTACATAACATACACATACAGGAGCCTATTTTGACTGAACAAGCAAAACAAGAAAGGAAAAGCCCAGTGCTACCCAAGGTGAAGTTGTTTCTTCAAGGTACTCACATGTCACAACATATCATTTGATCGGTATTTTAATCTATACACAGGACCCCCAGTCTGCTGTAGCAGCTCTCTAATTCCTCCGCTCCTTTGATTAACATCGCCCGTATTTTCAGCAGCGGTTTTTGAGGTCCCTTTGCGAGTGACAACCGAAAATCAAGCGTGAAAACAGTTGCTTTTCCAACTCGCTTAGAGTTAAGCAAGTCGGCAAACTTCAATGGAATTCTCATTAAATTTAAGCCACCATTACTTTCGACCAATGATGAAATGATATACGAGATATATGAATATATATGATCCATTTCATATGTCATTTCATCATTGAGTCATTCCTCACGGGAACATTGGAACCCACAAATGACCAGCTCCCAACGTCAGTGGCTTTATAGCTCAGTTGGATAGAGCGTCGCAATGGTATCGCGAGGTCACGGGTTCAAACCCTGTTGAAGTCCTGAATTTTTCAGGCTTCTCTACGCAATTGCAAAAATTGCGTTCATAACTGCGAGGATCATAGCTTCACTTGATTTCATATCCGCAGTTCATATATATGATCCATTTTATATATCATTTCATCATGCATTGATTCATTCCTCACGGGAACATTGGAACCCACAAATGACCAGCTCCCAACGTCAGTGGCTCCATAGCTCAGTTGGATAGAGCGTCGCAATGGTATCGCGAGGTCACGGGTTCAAACCCTGTTGAAGTCCTGAATTTTTCAGGCTTCTCTACGCAATTGCTAAAATTGCGTTCGTAACTGCGAGGATCATAGCTTCACTTGATTTCGTAGCTGCGGTTCATATATATGATCCATTTCATATATCATTTCATCACAACCATTGTTAGGGAGCCAAAGCAACGACAACGGCTACGGCAACAAGAACGTCAGAAATTAGCATATTTAATGAGCAGAAACAATATCTTGGCACCCTCTGCACGTTCGTTTTTCACTTTTGTCCATTTCTTTGCCGTCGTCGGCAAAACAGCAACGTGAAATAGCCAAATTTGAGGTTTATGAAGAACGTCAGCACTTAAGGATTAATTTTAAATTTCTCCCCTAAATTAAGTGTCGTTCCGACGAGTACCATTTTTGAGGAAGTACCATACCCTTGTCATATTAAAAAGGTTGAAATAGTCACGTAGCGATTAAAATTACGCGAATTTTTTTTTTGAGATGACGTTCTCGTTGTCGTTACCGTCGCCGTAGTCGTTGCTTAAGCTTTCTATTAACTCCATTTGATTCTTAAGATCTCGTCACAGGTTCGATAATAGGAAATTCCTGAAAATCGTTATTTTTTTTTGCAAAAATATTTATAAACATGACTTGGAGGATCGATCTGTAAAACATAAAGTCCATCCAGTTTTCGGAAAAGCCGCAAAAAACCACATTTACAGGGTCGCGGCAAAATTGTCACTTGGCCATGAAAACTCTTCGGTGTAGAATATTGTCTACGAGTTAGATTCAGCTCAAATTTTCAGGACTATTTTCTTACACAGTTCGAGGCAGAACCGGACCGGACCGGACATGTGTTCATGGTATTGTATAAATAGTTTTAATATCTTCCAGGGAAGGAATTGTTCGCTTGTCAGACAGCTGTCAGAGACTTCAATACTATTTTAAAGACTGTTGGAGGCGTTAAAGAACAGGAGAGAGCTAGGTAATGCTGTGTGGAGCCACCTAAGTTTGAGTGCATCAACGCATCACGGATTGGTAAAGACCTTATCTTACTACGAGATTAGGACAGAACTTTGTGTGGCATACAGTTGAGGAAAAAAACAACCAGCCAGCCTTAAACTTCTCTGGGAATGTGATCGAATACCACTCTTTAGTTCTAAGGTTTCACACAAAACACTCCCACCCTGTTCAGAGATTTTTTCAATTTCCCTTGTGAGGAGTTTAGTGTAGTCCCTGATTTCCTGTAAAGTTCAGCAAAGAAATACATCCTTTACATTCTATGTTCAAAAATGTATAACTTCGCCTGCAACTTGTTCTGAAGTTTAAGGGAAAGTGAAAAGACACGGTGAAACATTTCAAAGTAAACGATAATATTTAACACTTTCATTTGAATCACAGAAAAAGTTAGGCAGTGACAGAAGTTAAAACTTATCATAATTGTCATAAGAATAACAGCAGGCTTGGATTGAGAAAATTTTTGAATGTGATTTGGTAGGACGTCTTGTTTGAAATCCGGATTTTTGGCAGCTAAAAGTTATCGTTAGTTTTCGTTTGAGGCCGGAGGCCGGACGCTTCGTCCGGTCATTTGCCATTCCATTTCCGGTACTTTGATGCCAATATTTGAGGAGTCTACTTACTTTTTAATTTGAGTGAACTCCAGCCTTGCGTGGGAAACTGATTCTTGGGTTCTAGAATAACTGGAAACAGCGTTTCTTATTGCTCTGTTTTTAAAACATGCCCCCCGACCCCTCAAGGTAGCTCGCGCCTTGCGGTGTCACAAAAATCTTACATCCGGTGCTTTCAGAAATATCTCTGCTACTTTACAAAACTGTAGAAAACCCTGGGGCTTGCTGTTCGTTCTTTGGAAAGTTCTTTTTTTTTCTTTTTTCCAGAGACCTTCTTGACACGGTTACAATTGTGGATGACAATCCCTCCACCAGATCTAGCGGCCTACAACTGAGTGCAACTATAAAGAAACGCTCTAAGGTGCATTTCTGGCTCAGTGGCCCACTTTCGATATATTAAAATTCAGTCCTAAACAAAAGGCATCATCTCGAGCCCCTGGAGAAAAAATGTGAGGATTTGTATGAGTCTATTCCCCGGACTCGAGATGATGCCTTTTGTTTAGGACTGAATTTTAATATATCGAAAGTGGGCCATTGACGGATGAGGCAATGGACCGTTGTGTGCAAATCTCCGTAGCCCAGCGGACCACTGTTCATGCCTCGGTATTTATGCTCTAAAAAACGAAAGTCCTCTTGATTTGCCTTTTTCGGCAAGTTTGGGTTTTGTTCCTCGCTCAATTGTTTAAAGAAAGAACCCACAACCCTGTAAAAGGAAAGGAACTTTATTTAAGTGTCTAGTCGTTCTATCGCTGGAGCACTAATTGGGGACACTGAAAACTGAAATCAACAATTAATGCAAATCAATTCAAATGTTGGTTTTTGAGGAGAGGGGAAACCGGAGTACCCGGAGAAAACCTCTCGGTTTAGAGTAGAGAACCAACAAACTCAACCAACATATGACACCGAGTCTGGGAATCGAACCTGAGCTACATTGGTGGGAGGCGAGTCCTGTCACCACTGCGCCATCCCTGCAAGCTGTAGTTTGCCCGTTGTTCCTGCATAGAGAACTGTGACTTGAATCATCGTATTCTTGCTAGGGAAAGTTGTAGTTGACTTTGTATCCTTCATTAATAAATTTAATTTCTGGAATTGTCTGTTAATCATTTATCTGGAAGGATTGTGTGGCTGCCCAGCTTAAGGCTCTAATGCTGAGCTTCCAAGTCTTGGATGCCGTTTTCAGATCTACTTTGACATTTGTTAACAAATGTTTGTGCTATTCTTAGGAGCCCTGCAATGCATTTTGTTTTCCCCACAAAATTTTGCATGAACTATTTGTCAACTATTCCCAAATGCATTTGAAAACAATAGTTTATGCAAAATTTTGTAGGGAAAACAAAATTTATTGCGGGTTGTCTATATGAAAGTCGCTCATTGAAGATATTTGTATTTTTCTGAAAAGACAACTGTAACGTCGTGACTTTCTAAATGTTAGAATTTTGAGAAGCTTGGAATTAAACGAAATTGTTGGAACCAATGAAACGGTAAACTATTCGTTCTTATGAATAATAGAGCCTTGCCGAAATACGAAAAAAACACAGGGTTGATGTATTGATTGGTCTTCTTGATCAGGTTATTTTTGGTACTGGTGACTCCATGAAAGCAATAACAAGCACGGCTAATGTTTCCTTCACGAGAGCAGCAGCAAACCAGGTAGGATTGCAATATTGCTATGCGTCTTTTGGGGGAAGAGGATGGGAATGCGCATGGCACAAATTCGCAGTTTGTGATTCCTATAAGACGGGTGGAAATTTTTTGTATCTATCCTTTTGCAAGGTTCAATTTCCAGCCATTTTGGCAGTGCGGTTAACATCCTCCTCCCAGCGAACGGCTGGATCGCTGGTCCGCGTCGTTTTTTCGTGACGTCGCAATTGAATTTTGTATTCAGCCAATTGTATTTTGTACTTGGCAGGCAGGCGACTGTCTGATTGGTGGAAAATACAATTTGCTGGACCAGTGATCCAACCGTGCTGTGCGCGGACGAACGCGGGTGCACAAACCGGCTGGTCAATCGAGCCTATCCCTTTTACTAAAAGGAAACAATGGAGTAAAGTCCTGAGATTATGGGACACATTTCCTAGGAAATATTAGAGCGATCAGCGGATTGAGTATGGTACTTTATATGACTACAATACTCACTGAAAGAGGAATTACAATTCTACCACTAACCCTAAGTCCTTAAAAGACTGATGAGTTGAACAACAAGAAGCGAGATATTATGCAGAGTGGAGGATAACGCAGATACAACTGAATTCCCATGACAGCAGTCCGAGAGGCTTTTGTTCAAGGCCAAATAACCAACTAAGTTTTCAATTCTGGTTAAAAGGACTCGTAATACGTGATGCTGTCTCTTTACTAGACAGGATGTTAACTTCAATATTAATTCTTCCATAATTCTTAACCTCGATATTACTTACTTTCTTATCCTCATCGGGCCCATGAGGACTCTTAAGGCCGGAAACGATATTAATACTTATATAAATGATGTTTCTACAAAAGGCGTATCGATATTGAGAATATAAAACCAGATTTGAAACACTTATGACTAGAGATCCCGGGTCGCAATAAACATAGTAAAAATGCTCTTAGGGGTTCTCTATCGATCGGAACTTATTCAGGACTACCAAAGGTGGCTCGACACAGTAGAGATTATTCAGCCAGTTGAACGTTCTTTGGGATGGTTTTATTGTCGCCACCGGTGATGTTAACGTAGACATGCTCACGCCAAATCGTCGATATGCTGACGTCACGTAACGTACATCAGCACGTGCAGCGCCCAACAAGAACCACATCAACCTCTAAAATACTAATTGACCAAATTATCAGCAACGCATCCAATTGCGTCTCGTACTGTGATGTGCTGCCCTGTCCAACTATTAGTTATCATGATGGACCGTTTGCTTGTATGAACGTAAGAGTCAAACGTTTTCAACCACGTTACAAGTTTCTTCACGATGAAAAGCGATTTGATGAAACAGGTTTTAAGGAAGAACTGAGTGGTGCTCCTCTTAACGTTGTTTACAGTCTTGACGATCCCAACGAGAAACTAGACATTTTTCATTCGCTTTTTAAATCTTGTCTGGACAAGCACGCTATTCTACGTAGAACTAAAATCACGCGACCCCCTGGGCCTTGGCTGAACAAGGAAGATATTAGGAAATTTTAGAAAGAGCAAAACGTACTTAGGTATTTAGCACACAAAACATACTCAGCAGGTGATTGGAGTGAATTTCTCGTGGTGCCCAACAAGATCAAGACTAAGATTAAATCAGTTAAACGTGCTTTTTTTTAACAGGGCCTTATCATTTGTTTTGCTTAAGTAGGAGTGGGGATATTAATTTCAATTATTATTATTATTATTATTATTATTATTATTATTATTATTATTATTATTATTATTATTATTATTATTATTATTATTATTATTATTATTAATGTCAGTGCTTGTTTATATTCCAGGGGGTAGAATTCAGTGTATTTATTCATGACTCACGAGCCTTGACGGAGTCCAAAGAAGGTCAAGCAACTCTGGTCGAAGACCTGGTGTAAGATGCCATGTTACTGAGTACAAATCAGTGGGTGCAATTCACTGGAACGTGTATGCATGGGTGAGCCAGCGCAACCAGTAGGCTCTTTGATTCAAGTAATTCAGCCGCAAAAGACCATTTTTTTGGTTTCGAGGTTATTAAATACCAGTGCTAACCCAAATGGAGTTATCTAAATCAGCACAGATGGTTCTTCGAAGCCTGGGCGGAAGGGAATGTCATAATCATGTTCATGTTCAATTTTGTCTATAATACCCATGTCTGGATGCAGTAAAATAGATGCCTCCAACTTTCTCTACAGTCAAAACGGACAAATGTTTATGTTGCCCTTAAATAGTGACTATCTCAGTGTAAGAGATCATGTTTTCATTCTTGCCATTTTTAAATGGCTGTAAAAAAAAAATTTCGACAAAACGCTGACCCCGGCCTGTTAAGTTGACTTACTAAGTGTTCCTTTGCTGAGCTTCAACTGACCTCCCTTAAAAATTAACGGGAAATCGCAATTACAATTATTGTAAATTGATAAATGAAAGATTTTCTAGTATAGTGGCAGAAATTGGTGATATGTACATGTACAAACTTTTCTTATGTCAGGAAGAAGTACTTTAAGGCACGAGGAAAATTGTCTCAAAAATACTAGCTTAATACAAAATGATCCTTCTATCTTGTCAAGCTGAGTTAACATTTCGAATTTAAATAAACTAGACTGAAAACGTCCCACAGATAGTGCTTATGACCAAATTAATTTAAATGTTTCGTAAACAAGACACGAGAAAAATTAAAGATAGAGAAAGAACTATTGCCAACCAATAAAACATTGGAATCCGACGTTAATCATCCGTGATAATTGTACGTAACGGAAAAATCTGGTTGGATGGGAACAGGAAAATTGTACGGTATCTTCCTCAGTCCCTCTCTCTCACTCCTCCCCCTCTCTTTCCCCTTCCCCCTCTCTCTCGCTCTTGACCCTCCCCTCCCACAATAATCTGTTTTGCTTGAAACTTTGCCATTGTTTTTTTTTTTTCCACTGGTCTCGAATACATGTTCAAAGAGCAATTTTCTAGAAGCAGCAGATCATAGTTTCACAAATACACCATTTCCGAGTTCATGTCTGCCACCTCTTCAAAGCGAGTCCAGGTGCTAAGTCACTCATATGTAAAGTAGAACTAATTACCATCACAAAAACATCGCACTTAGACTCGCTTTGAAGAGAAGACAGACATGAACTCGAAAATGGCGTATTTGTAAAACTATGATCTGCTGCTTCTAAAAAATTGGTCTTTGAACATGTATTCGAGACCAGTGAAAAAAAACAATGGCAAAGTTTCGTGACCAGAAAAGTTTTCCTTTTTGAATTTTCTTGACTTTCGAGAAACGCCCCCAGGGCATAGTTTTGGAAGCGAGCTAAGTGAAACTCTCTTAAGATATTATTTTCAATTGACTCCTGGTATGACTCAGTGGATGCATAAACTCCGGTTCCACCTTCCATATTTCTAATAAACCAAACCCCAAAAGCTCTTCCTTTGTTTGGAAGGAGACAACCAGACCATGAAGGGAAAGGATGTAGCTGTCAATTCCACTGAGAAGACAAAAAGTTCACCCAGTCCGTAATCAACTTGTTAATAGCCTTTAATCCACCCTTTCTGCATTGCAAACTTTGCGTTGCTACTCTGCAGGTCATCTACAAGAGATTTTTCTTGAAATTAGCTAAAACAAAGTGGTTTTGCATTTCATCAGCGGACAACTGGCTTTTTCCACAATTTGGACGATTCCTAGTGTATTATTAATTGCACTGTCATTTATCTCCTGTCTGTGAAAAGGATGATCCTCGGCAAGTCATTGAAACCTGTATTCCGAATTGGATAAACGTTGATAAGACCTCTTTTGCAAATTAACCACTTATGCGATTTTTTTCCCTTTTTGCTCCTCGAAACAGTATCACCTTCCATCTTTTAGCCAACCGCATCTGTTACGGTGCAACTACGTATTGATAACATAACCTATTTCCATTCTCACATTTTTCTCTTGATAAATTTTGATAGTCACGACCCAAGTGAAAGCGATAGTTTTGAAGAGACAGTATACATGATTATGAACTGCTGGAAGAAGCAAGCTATCGCCTTACCATATCCCTTACCATATTACACTAAGACGCATGTGTACAGTGCTTGAACGCTTATCCTTGCGGCAAACATGACCGATAAGGTTGGGGAAGAACAATACTCAAGCCCAGACTCCAGCTCATCAGATGAACAAAAAATTTGCTTTACGAAGACGTTTGAGAGCTGCCAATAGGTGGTTTGCAACCAATCCCTAGAGACAGATAACAATGCAGCAATGTCCAATGCTGGTGGACGAACAAAAGGAGCTAATGAGAGATCTTTTTTTTTCATCCACCAACATGGCGGCGGTGACGTAATGTGAAAACCACCTATTCTCGGTTTTTCACATGACGTCACGGCTGCCGCGTTGGAGGCCCTTAAAAAAGAAACGGCGGCCACGTTGGAGCCCTGACCAAATCCTCCGGGAATTTAACTCTATTATTATGCAAACGTTTTCTTTTGTTTTCGTTGAAAAACATGGCTGTTGATCACGTGAGTGAAAACCAACCATAGAAAGATGTGAACAAAGGGTTGGATTCAGCAACCAAATCACTATTTAAGGAGGCTCGAAATAGTTTCTTCTTTTTTCACACAAACATATTTTGTTCTTAGATGTAGTAATAAACCCTTACAGGAAGTAGATATGAAGAGACTATACATGCGAAAAACATATTTCCTTAAAGGAAAAATATATGGTGACTTGTTTTCATACTTGAAAAGCCCTTAGTTTTATTTTATGACTTGTGATTGCCAGGACACTTCAAAGCAAAATTGAATGCTTCCCTAAAACAGTTTACGATGTTTGAGACGAAGGGATGTAAAATCCTCTTGTGTATTACACAAGCCAAAAATTGCATGCAGAACACTGACTTTTTCAAAAAGAGTCAGATAACTTCAAAACATGACGGCCAAAAAAACTTTGCACCAGGGTTAATCGTGATGTCAAGTGCATTCCTAGTTCTTGTGAAGATGACCAGATTCCCAGTGACTGTGCATAAAAATAAAGAGAGAACACCTTATGGGAGATGATCCAGTTTATTACATACTATAAGGGGCAACGCAACAAGGGGTGTACTACAAGATGGAATAGTAGGTGGCACATAACATTTTTCAGAAACGAACGCTAGCACTGTTACTATGTTGTTGTACTGCTAATTTCTAATTTTAAACCAGTAGGCAAGAGCCTCCTATTTGTCCTATTCCTGTGATATCTAAGTGGAGACAATTTAAACGCACTAGGCTATGCATGATTTCCTTTGGTCTCGCCATTTGCTTCTAAATGGTCTAACATCATCTCTTCTTCTCTTTTGCCGTCCAAATCAGGGGTTATTAACTTCTGCAAACGCTGAAAAACAAAGAATACATTCGAGTAGAAATTGTTCTTTGTCAAAGATGAAATATTGTCTCTCGAATTCTTAATGGCATGGAAAAACTGTTACGCGTTGTGTCAGTTTCCCTACAAATTGTTTGTTTTGGGGGAGAAAAGATAAATATTTTGATCCTACTTGGACGTAACATGCAAACTTTTGGTATTTTGGGAGAGGTGGTGGCTCTCTTGAGAAAACACGCAAGGGCTGTGCTCTACTAGATTATACCTAGTGAACACAGAAGGCCATCACCCAAAGCATGTACATAGAAAAGTTACCATTGTCGGATAAATTTATTGTTCATGAAGAAATCCCACTAATTTTTCAAACGAGAGAACGGTAACCCTTTCTTTCAACAGAACGGACATCATACCAGCTTGCGCTGCGAGCAAAATTATTCCAAAAATTACTACTCCAGAATATGGGTTACACAGAATACAGATAGTACTTCAAACTGGCATTGGTGAAAGATATGTGTTGCGGAGACTAATTTGGTTTAGACTAAAAAACTCAAATTCTTTGATTAACTCTTGGTTTACCTCAATGATAGTCCCAGTGGTGTTTATCAGCTTGTATATCATCACAGCAGGAATCAGCAACAAGGATGACACTGTCAGCAGCCAGCCAATCGCCATGCCCCATCCGGGGAACACGTATTTACCATAAGAGAGCGGCGTATACGTCACAAGATTAAAGATAAAAATGAACTATGGAAATAAAAATAAAAGTAATGCACTGATGATTTGCTGCAAGTATTGGGACTGCAAAGTTAACGACAAGCACAGATTGTCTTGCCGCCGCTGCCTATAAACAAAATACAACTTACTGCACAAAACATCGGTGCAAAGAAACACCAACACCAGCCAATCCAGGGGTTGATACGAAATCCCATCATTCTTTCCATGTCACTATAGAAACGACGCCGACCTGTAACGATACAACGCATGTTTAAGTGTCAAAAAAGGAACATATTGTTGGTGCATGGGTTGTTGATAGGAGTCAAGAGTACGCGGCAATTATTGTATAGTCTCCTTGTGATATAAAAGACTTGCTACATCACCAAGCGCTCTCTAAGTAAAGCGTCTTAAATGGGTCTGAAAACGACAATATACCCACTCCCGACTCCGTTGCTCGTTTTCCCTATTGACTTTGATTAATGATACGTAACACCCCGGCAGCAGTTAAGGTTCGTTAACGCTCACAACCAGACAGAGTTTGATTCTTATGGGCAGCCGTCACCGCCAAAAATACAAGCCTTGTAAACCGTTAAGAATAAACCGGATTAGTCTAACAGTCTTTTGTAAAATTGTTTATCAGAATTTGAAACGGGTTATTTAAAACACAAATGGACAAGTCACCTTTGGAGAAATGAAATACCCAAACATTAAATGGTTTATACAGTTCAGAAACTGTATAGAGACCCTTGGTGAACTGATTCAGTGAAAAAAGAGAGTGGTCAAGGGTATAATGAAATAGATCAGTCACCTCATGCAATCATCGCAGCCTACACAGAATTGGTCAGTGTAAAGACGATCGGTGTAATTTTCCTTGTTCAAATAACATACTCAAGTCTTGAATGGATCAGCGTACTGCGTACTGACATGATATGCAGTGACTCGGCAAACGGTCCAGCTTACCGTACATACAAACGGTTCAGAGTAGTGTGAAATGGCTTATTTTCTCTGCAAATGGTTAATCGTAAAGTGCAATGGTCTAGCGTAACATTGACCAGCTTACCGTAATGTGAAACGGTTTAGCGTTACCCCAAATGGCTTAGCGTGACGACAAATGGTTCAATAGAAAGTGAAATGGTTTATTGTTACAGCAAATGGTTCGCGCCAGAACCGCCAAAAATACAAAACTGAAATGGACAAGTCAAGATTGAAATGGAATAGTCCATGTGGGGTCTTACGTCACAACCCATACGTCATTCAGATAAATTTTGGCGCGAATTTGCCCGAACGAAGTTTGCAATTCTATACAACTCTTTGGACCCTTTTCAGCCAATGCAAAGTTGATATAGATGGACTGGTTCTGAAACCCGAAAACTTCAAAAGTGGAACAGTGACATCACTCTTCATGTTAACTTGATAGTGACTCTGATGCACAATGTTTTGTCCGCGGTTTACAACTGAATTTTGATTAAATTAATCCAACTTTTGATTGGCAGTCTTTTAGAAAAAAGGTGTGTTTTGTGGTCAGGCCCAAAACAGCAAATGAAAACATAAAACAAAAAAATATGTCGATTTCATAACCATCTCCATGTATATAGCCGTTTGGTTCGAATGGGTGAATCCTTTGTTGCAGTCCTTAGTCAAACCGATGAAAGGTTTGTTTATCTATCAAACCTCAGAAACAATGAGTACAATTGAATCATCGCTATTAATTATTCTTACCGTATAGCCATCCGATCGCCAAACTTTCACAGATGACCACCAACAAAAGAACCGATCCGCTACCAGAGTAGCTGTCAAACAACTGGAACACGTACATTCCGCCCTGCAAAAAAGAAACAAATACATCAGCAAGTTCAAAAAAACTCATGGACTGAATTACACTGAAGGGTTTGTTTGATTTACCATATTCTTGGATTAGAATAAACTGCAAGACCTCTAGAAAGCCTTTTTATATTTCGATAACATCCAATTTGACCTTCAGGTGATAGATTTGTCATTGGTTCTTTCAAGATCATTCAGTCCCAATATTTCATAAGGATATGATCCAGGTGGCAAACGGCTCGTTCCCGGTTTCGTGTTTGAATCTTAAAATTTCCGCCGCTCAAGTCGGTCATCGTTGTAGATGCTGCAAAACGTGATTCCATTTCTTTTAAGTGCTAGATCATCATTTACCCTCGGGTTTCAGAGTAGCTTGGTGTATCTACATGTAGTAACCTCCCAACCATGATATACTACAAAGGAAAGACCACAATACCGGAAACCGAAAAATGTACTGATTGGTCGAAATAGACGATGCTATGCTGCTAAGTCATGTGATCATTGGCAGTGGGCTGGTTGTTTAATGTTTAATCTTGTCATGCATTTCCGCATGAGCCTATGCCATATCCCAGCAAAGGACTCTGCAGACTGAATAAACCCACTAAAAATATGTTACCGAACGTAGAACTGTAAGCAATCAACAAAGATTGTGTGTATATCTACCTCAGTAACCATGGACAGTCCAATCAGATACCATACTGCACACACAAAGGCGGTGAAAAGTTCCTTGCGGTATCCGCGTCTGAGGTGTTGTGGGTACAGATCAACAATGGCAGTCACAAAGCCTTCAATGCCTACAAACTTGACATTTAAATAAATGAATGATTAATTCCTAGGAGAAACGTCTAGTTGCAAGTTTATAGAGGTAAAAAAGACATGAAAACAACTGCATTTTTGCCTAAAGTACTGAACGCTTTGATCATTGTGCGTTTAAATCGAAGATTAAGGTAATTTTTAATTTTCACGGGGAGGTAAACAGCAGACATTTGTCTGTGTTTTTCACACTGCCCTTAAAGATGGTAATTTGTTAATTTGTATTTTCACCCTCGTGCGATTCAATTATGTCATTTGCTTACCTCACTATCCAGACCAAGCAAGAACAACATAAT
>NC_090876.1:29918021-29928021 GCF_036669935.1 Montipora foliosa
TTACTCCCAATATTCCTGGCTTGCTAACACCGGTTTACCCGCGGTAACATTCGATGCAGTGCCGTTAAAAGTGCCATTGGCGGAGATAGTGATATTTCCGAAGGTATTATTCAGTGTTTCCTCGATAATACTGTTCCCCTTACGGTTATCCACACAGTTTGCCGTGTTCCATTCGTTGCCACAATGAGACCACGGAAGAGTTGATCGGAAAGAAGCAAACATGTAAAACAGAGACCAGCCAAGGATAACAGTGTAGTAGATGTTAATGTATTGCATTACAGCCACTCCTGCATAGCCAATACCTGATACAAAAAAGGCATCCGTCAAGAGATTTATGATCGCTTTGATACAAATACACATACCGGGTATGATACACTCTATCAGACTTTTTTTTTTTCTTTTAGACAACAGAATGGTATGTAACGTCCATGCCAACATTATTGCCCATTTTACGGCTGTTTACTCAATAACTTGCTGTAAGTCACAATCCATCGCCCCTTGGCCTACAGTTATGAAATGATCTCTTTTTTGTCAAATTGATTGTTCGTCTAGTCTGGCAGGCTGGAAGAACGATGTTAAAAGCACACAATTTTTTTCTTAGGTTGCCGAAATGTAGGGTAAGCGTTTCTTTGCATTGAAAATCAGTCGCTATCGGAGCCCCACAAAACCGAACATTGAAAAAAAAACGCTGAAGTTTGTGCTGAGAAAAAAAACCGAGTCAATGTTGCTGACGATACAGGTCTGTAATGGACCACTAGTACTCAGGAGATTTTAAAATATGCGTAGTTGCTCGCGTAATTTTAAATCCGATTTGGAAAACGTTCTCTAAAGTAAATTGTAGGGAGCTTAAGCACGCGCGTTCTTGAGACGCGGACGGCTACCGGAAGTGAGTTGTCTTCCCTTTTAACTAGTCCTCACACAACTACATTTACATTGCTAAGTATCTTTTGTTTATTAGAGATGATTAGTCGAAAAATCCGGTTGCCGTCCGCGTCTCAAAAACGCGCGTGCTTAAGCTCCCTTATATTTGCACGCACCGCCTAGATGGAACTTCAATTCATTATCCTTGCGTGTGACACTATCTTATATATTTGTGATTGCACAAGAAAAATTAGATTACTTGTAAACTGCTCACAATAAAGCGATGCAAGTTATTCTTATAATTCCACAGAAGCTTTCGCTATTTGGCAGACTAAGCTTTCTCTGCAAGAATCGGAGTATCTTCCGATGTACACGTCTACCATTATTTGTCTTCGGTGTAACAAAACCTGCCCATGCATGTCGCCATCAAGAGGTTGTGTTTCTTATAAGATATGAATAAATAAGACTTCACTAGTTCTTAAAAATAATAATTAATAATAATAATAATAATAATAATAATAATTTATTGAAACACATTTTCGCATTTAAAAATGAATGTGTATTTACAACAACAAAAAACACTAAAAAACATATGGAATATAAAGATTATATAAAACTGTAGATTCTAAATATTATTATTAAAAGCAGTTATTGCACTAGGAAAAAAGCTCCTTTTATGACGCTCCGTTCTACACTTATATAGGGTTCTGTGGGTAGGATTTCTCATCGTACGTCCACGCGCGCTCACCCTCGTCATTGTCAGGTGCTTTTAGAGAGGGCCCTTCCCGTCAATTTTCTTTAACGTTCTAATACAAAGATCAATGCGGCGTACGCCCAACCTTGGGCAGTCAGCAAGTTCACGTGCCCTGCTGTAGGTTTGTTTGGGAAAGATAATACCAAAGGCTCGTTTTCGGACTCTTTCGAGCTGTTCAGACAAATAGGAAGGAAGAGCATAATGCCAGACTTCGCAGCTATATTCCAAAATAGAGCGTATCAAAGACACACAAATTGAGACTAGGTCAGCTGCTGGGACACTGCCCCGACGAAAAACACGTAGAATATGCAAGCGTGTTCCAATTTAAGTCACTCTGAATAATAAGCCCCAGGACCTTATGTGAGGTGACCACTTCTAACGGTTGATCATCAATTGTTAAGGGGGCTAACTGGGTTTTCCTTTGAAAAAACACAAACGCCCCTCCTTGCATTTGTTAGCGTTAAGACGCTTCCAGTTGCCAGGGGCCAGCTGTTTATATAGTCGATTGTAGACTGGGAGGACGATAAGCTACCCTTACTAAGGTTCTCTGACAACGAGACATCATCCACGTACTTCCACATTGCAAAATTAGGTGACATGGCCCTCCCAAAATCATTGACCATTATGAGGAACAAAATCGGGCCTAATTTGGTCCCCTGGGGGACCCCTGCTTTAAAAGGCCCGTCCGAAAATGTCTGATTTAACTTAACGCGTTGTTTTGTATCAGATAGAAAGTTGATGATCCAAGGGATCAGAAGTCTAACGTTAAGGTTAATGAGCTTTTGGACATGGATGTTATAACCTATACGGTCATAAGGACTGTCTAGTTGTAAAAGCCAATTATGTACCATCTCTAACAGACACTAAGATGTGGATGTTCCTTTTAGGCAGCCAAACTGCATAGGGTCAATCTTATCCCTGACATCCTCAATCAACCATGAAACCACAAAGTCTTCTAAAAAAAGGGTTCTAAGTGAGATTGGTCTTATATAAATCTCACATGTGGGTTTTGTTATTTTAGGGATTGGGATGATATTAGATTCCTTCCACGAGATTGGCATAACCCCAGACGACAAAGATACATTAAAAATAGTAGCAGCCGGAGTTGCAAGTTCAAAAGCAAACTGTCACAGTGTTCCTCTTTTTTCACTTGATTACACCTGCTTTTTAGGGAATTAATCTTGGACTGCATTGCATGATCTTTATAGACATAAACTTTTCATGTATAGTAATTCCTACCTTGGAAAAGTGGACACATCTTCCAAGCCGTTATTCCACCTTGACTTGTGAACTGTCCCATGCCAATCTCCAACACAAGCACAGGTACTCCAGCCACGATCAAGCAAATTAAGTAGGGAATAAGAAAGCAACCTGTCCAATTGAAAGTGTCGTGTATAATTTAAAATGAAACAACAAATAAAATGTATTTTATTTGTGTTAAAGTAACAATAATTGCACGTACCATCCAAATGTCTATGCTGCCACGCAGGGCAATTCTTACCGATATTATCTGACCGCAATCGTTGTTCGATTGGACAGTATTATTTACTCGAAAGAGAGAAATGATCCTCACAATGATTTGGACAATTAAGTAATTGTCTCTAATACTCTGATAGACACACGAAGAATCCAGGTGGCCCCAACATGATTCCAACCCCACGATCTCTGCAATGCCAACTGAGTTATAAAACCACCCAGTTGGGAGCTGTGGCCCGTTTCTCGAAAGTCCCGATAACTTTTCGGGCCCGATAAGCCATGTGTGAAACTGGCAACCGCTCGTTTTGGAAAGCCGATCTTTTGACATGTTTTCAAGGAAGCAAAAAGAAAAATGACTGTGAAGTGTGACGAATTAAACCCTCTCCGTTCTTGAGATACAAAGGGCATTGTGACACCCGAAAATGGTCCGTAAAGTTTCGGGACCATCGAGAAACGGGCCCAGGTCTCTATCTGAATTCGTCAGGTGTCTATCACAGACAATTGCTTAATTTTACCACAATTGCTTGTAATGTCGCAATCTGATTGGCTAATTTGCAGTTGTCGATAAGAGTTTAGACAACGCTGTACGCATCATGCTCGCGTCAATTTGTCACGCAATGTAATAGCCAATCAGGAACGCCCATTTTGGGAAATAAACCAATCATATCGCGAGAAAGTTACAGACAACGCTTGCTCTTTCTTCGTGTCATGATTTTGGTCACGCTCTGAAATAAAAACTTTCTTTGGCGTTGAATATTGTGGTAAAAAACAAACTCTCATCGACAATGATACTCGTCATCACAGTGGTCCAAATCAATGCGAGGATCATTTGCCTGTTTCGTCTTTCGCCCGCACCTCAAATATCTATATTTCTTTCAATATTATTAGACTAGTGCAGGTTTTTCTTAACCAGCATTGTGACATTTTTTACTTTAGCACATGCCACGAAGGATCTATCAGTTTTTACTACGAAATATAGTCACGAATCTGTAGAGAGAATCTGCTGCTTGTGCCCTCAATTGGTTATACTGCCTTATCGTAGATAAGCAAGTACCAGCTGAGGTAGCGGAAGACACTCCTTTTCAGATTAATTATTTCCAACCCACAAGTGACAACAGTTTTTAAGTTTCTCCCCACTCACCCTAGACAATGTTGAGGACTATTCCTTGGATAACTTTTTCAGTGAGTGTCGAAGACCCATCAATGATTTTTCTGGGGGAGGGGAAATCAATGGAACTTGTTTTGGCTAGCGTCTTCAACTCTGTAGTGTCCTTTTGTTTATTAGTAGAGTATGCGAACAGGTTTAGAGGTTCGACTGCAGTTCGGAGCACTCGCCTTTGTTAAAGCCAGTGACAACGTCCTATAAGAAATCTTCCTTTTGCAAAGTGGATCAAGCCTCGGTTGTTCAAAAGGTGAAGAAATCACTATCAAGGGGATAGGTACTAGCAAAACTATTGATATGCAAGAATATTATTGCTGAGGAAAATTTCAATTAAGCGACTCATACAACGAATAGTAAATGGCCGTTTTCACACTAGAGACGGATAATCCTTCTAAGACGGGTTATCCGTCCAGCACGGATAATCCGTCTAAAATGAACACCGTTCCGTTTTCACACTAAGACGGATTATCCGTGTTGGACGGATAAACCTGTCTTAGGGCGCTTTCCATTTGACAGAACTGACCGGCCAGACCGGGCATTTGGAAGGACTAACTCCACAACGCCTTCAAATTAACAAACCTCGAGGATGATATATACTTTTCCATAAGAATGTGAGGGCGTGCAAGTGTTCCTTCAAATTGTTGCATTTTCTTTATAAAATGACGGGTCTGGCCGGCCAGTTCTGACAAAAGGAAAGCGCCTTTAGATGGAATATCCCTCTCTGGTGTGAAAACGGCCAATG
The DNA here is from genome assembly GCF_036669935.1 of Montipora foliosa. Classification (NCBI taxonomy): domain Eukaryota; kingdom Metazoa; phylum Cnidaria; class Anthozoa; order Scleractinia; family Acroporidae; genus Montipora; species Montipora foliosa. The sequence goes on from NC_090876.1 coordinate 29,923,017, forward strand.
ATAGAAATTTCAGCCGGGAACACTTATTACGGTTGGTGAATAGTTGAGCCCATATTTGTCTTTAAAAACTGGTTAGAAATTTATTGAATGGACAAAGTCCATTATTTTTGTGACTTTCAAAAGGGTTGTTCAAAGGGGTTCTCAAGCTGTTTTCCATCGAACCGGCTTCATCTGCATTCGCCGGAATCGCCTTTTTTCCATTCGTAAGTTGAACTTCAGTTTGCGAGGTGGGAACAAAAATCACCCAAAAGTACATGCTGGAGATAGTACAGAATATCAACTGCGTATATGTCGACCAATGATCAATCAAAACAATGATGACGTGCTCACGGGGAAGGTTGCATCAAAGGTCATTAAAATTCGAGTTTTGTCTCGCTTGGACCGGTTGGTTGAAGTGTACGTTAATTGCAGAAAGAGCCCGTCTCTGTCAAAGGTGAGAGAAGGTTTCGCCTTCAATTTGCAAAGTAATTTTCACTCCTGTAAGGACCTAAGATTTTCAAGTTCGTCTTGCTCAACTTTTCTCCCTGATATAGGGCTATATTCTTAACGATTCTTAAGCCCCCACGAATTTGGCCGAGAACATGTGTGCAATGAAATATGTTCCACGCAAGTTTAAAAAGACAAAGAGACATAATACAATAATCGATTCGTTTGGAGAATAAGTTGTGAAATGTCACTGACTGATTAATTTTTTTCAGGCAAGAACCTTGTCCAAGTCTGTAACTCTACCTATTTTCGTCAGTTTAACAACAAACCTATAAAGCTGCCAATTGCATACCAGATACGATATTTGTTCATAGCTTTATCAGGGACAATATATGTTCCTTTCGAGTACTCATTTATTCGATTTAAAACGAATTGCGACGTAAATGAGGATTTTGTGACGGCGCCAACGTTTTCTTTCCATTTACTTTTGCGAACAAATATTATTGAAACTGATGTTGAGAAAAGACATTGCGTCCCTAGTTATTTTACGGGGAGGGTGGTTTTTGGCTAAATTTGCCAACATTCATGACGCAAAATCATCAAGGCGTTTATCATGTCTGATTTCCTATTTGTAATTTGCATGTATTGTCACGTTAATGTACGAAAAAAAGAAAATACGTCATGACACGAAACCTCGGAGAGTTGTATTGCGACGCTGTAAAGACCCAATAGATCAGAGGGCTTTTTATACGAATCTTGCCTAGCAGCTAAGACTGGGCAGGTATTTACGCCGGCAACGAAGGAGAATTTGAGCTCTGTGCAACAAACGCAGTATTCTGTATCATTCGCAATAAAAGGGCAAAGGTTATGCCACAGAAATCTCTCTTTATTCGAGTTTTCTACTTACCAAATAGCATTCCCGTCCGCCTCACTTGGCTAAATGGTTTAACAGAGCTTGCTTGAGCCGCAGTTTGATTGGTTCATTATAAATCTCATTACCATTGGCAAAACCATTTTATGATTCTTATACTGGCAAGTGACTATTGCTTTCATTTTGGTTATCATTGTTGCCATTTTCGCTTCTATATGTAACGGAACTGGAATAAGATTGGTCGTAGATTCAGGTTGCGGGCACCAAGGACATCATTTCGGTAAAATCCTGTTTGAACACACTGAACTTAACAAAGATTTTTAACGTTACTCAGTTTTGAATGAAATGTTACCTGGAACTTTTGTCGCATGACATACTGTAGCTTCTTTGGAGAGACAAAATCAGCTTGCGAACTCGGCGTAACATGTTCTTGTCGCGAAGACTTCTTTAGCTTGCATTCCCAACAAAAGAACACTTACATACGCTATTTCCATACCTTTTCAAAATCTACCACAAGTTTGAATATAACCAATTACTTAGGTGTAAAGAGCACTTTCGTAGGCAAATTAAAAAAGCACTCAAATATGGAAAATTTGCGTTTGTGTCTCCCCGAAGACTGTAGAAATGCAATACTGATAGGTGCATTGGTAACTGGTCTAATTTACTTTAAACAGCGGTTCAAAGGTCGCATTGTTGTGATTTTGCTTTACACTAGAAAAGGAAACACGATCGAAAAGGCTTAGAGGTATGGTTGAGCAGTCCGGTGAGGCAAAATTTTGGGCACCCACCCTCAGAAGAAAACACGAACTGCTATTACGCTGCCTTCCAATTCGGATTATATTTTAAGATGTCTCGACTACTGCGCAGGAGTCAAAATAATATCACGACAAATGTTAAGAAATGACAGGAAAAGCATTCCTAACTTTACACAATTTTAACATGTAGCGTAGCAATAATTGTATGCAATTTCAAAAGCGTGAGCTATCTTTTAGCGCGCTACACTTGCCACTTCACAAGTACAATATCAATTTTATAAGTTCATTCGGATTCAGTCACAAGCCGCGTTTGCTTTAGTATGGTTTTGTCAGTTGAATTAAATCAGCCGGTCACCGCAGCAAATATTCATGGCTTTGAAGAGAAAAATACAAACATCACAACGGCAGGTGCCATGTGCTGATTAATTTCAATCAGGTAACACGCGGTCCAGCCGAGAAAACCACGTGGGCCTAGAGGGCTCGACTGCAAATTCGTTGGGAAATAATTGGACGTTCATTAGTTAAAGATCTCGTCTCTACGTTTAGACTGCCACTAGCGTTCTCCGGTGATTTCCTCAAGGAAAAATGTGTATTTTGAGAAGCGACAAAAAATGTTTTGTGTTCGGACTGTCAGTTTATAATCGTCCTTAAAAAGTAACCTCAGAAAGCCGCGTTTGGGTATAAAAGTTCAGCAGAATTTATCACCAAGTATAACACAATAATGTCTAAAAACAATGATGACCCATGACTAAGAACATATAAGTGGTTTCATCCCAGACGAACAGCGATTAAAATATTTCGTGGAGCAGTTGGTACGGCGTCGTCAGATACCCGTCTTTTGTATGAAGAAGATTATGAAGAAAATTGTTCTCACCTCCGCCATTTTTAAAACAAAGGTACGGGAACCGCCATATGTTGCCAAGGCCGATGGAAAAGCCCATCAGAGCCAGAAGAAAATCTAATTTTGAAGACCACGTCTCTCGTTGCTTGATTTCAACCATCTTGAATCTTCGGGTGAAGTGACGAGAACTGTGTGAAGATAGAAAGATTCTTAGTGAGCTAAATATCCACAAAATTCCTTTGAAATGGACAATATCAATAACGTTTAGTAGGTATATCAATACACCAACGGAAATGGACAAGAAATTTCCAAAGAATGGCTTTTTCAATTTGACAATCCGCTGTTAAATATGTTGCATACGTATACCTGTAGAGGGTCAAATTACTTCTACAACTGAATAAAAGGCTTTCGTACCGATTTTCGTAAGCGCAGGTTCAATACTGTTTTCTCTTGGTAGGTTTTTAAGTGTCCAAAATGCTTCCCGGTGACGATCACGATAGAAATGACAATGAACCTGTTTTTAACAATTATTTCGTGGTAAATGAGTCCGTGTAACACATCTGAACACATGAACTGTCACGCTTTCTATTCATCTAAATAGAAGCTGAATAATAAATCTCTTGTTACACAGACTGTTGGATGGTTTGGTATGTTGAATGGCTTTTATATTTGAACTTGATGTTTATTTTATTTTGACCCGACGTTTGCGCTTGTCCAAATAAAGCGCAAGTAAATACTAAACATACAAATTACAAATTCTGCAGTTTCGCCGGCATCTTGTCTTGTTGTCCTTGGCAACAAACAATTTCATCCTACTTCATATTACAAAAGCTGCTTGGATCCAATAGTTATTGTCAAGAGCCACGGATCGGAACTGGAGATTACAACATAGTAGTGACAAAAAACAGCGAGGGTGGAAGTCATTTAATTTGGAAGACGTGAAGGGAGAATTTGGAAGCCGGAAATTAGTCGCGAGCAAGAACCCCTGGGTATCAAAACATGTCAAAAGATCACGCGCAAAGGTGGCAGCAAAGACCGGAAGAAAAGAATGCATGTTAAAAAGCAGAGATATTCTTCACAGACTATGGATAATGTTTAGAGCGCAAAAAATAGTAGGAAAAAAGAACTGCATCGACGACATTAATGAACTGAAACTAGTAGCATGGTTTTTAGTTGTGGATACGCGAAGCGTACGCGTATTAACGTCGATCGTTAGTGATCAGAATATGCAAATTTGTCACTCACTCAGATGTAACCTAAAGCCCTGGCCAAACTATCGAACAAAGTTGAATTCCACATGCAACATTGTTGGTTGTAAATGTTGAGGTAGTCCCAAAACACTATCCAACATTGCTTGATGAAACATTCAAGTTCAAGTTGGCGCTAAATTTATAAGTATGGCGCTAACACTGAAACGAAAATCGCTCGTAGCGTTTGTGCTACTGGAGCTGTTTCAGGACGGAAATGATGGATTCAAACGAGGAAGAGAAGAGAACGTGTAGAAAGGGGTATTTTTACTGCAAGATACACCAGCTCTTAGGAGATAATGATAGTGAGCTCGAATCAATTTGCAGAAAATTGTAAACGCTATTGAACCAGAAATCTCCAAACAGAGCGAAAGTGATTAAGGGGACTAAAAGTGTCCCAAAGACATGGCCTCGCTTCATGTTCGCTGATCCAGGCTTCTGGCCGTTGATCCTTGTGCGCCATCTTTGTTACAAATAATGCTACAAGGCTAGGCTTGAAAATAAATAGCGATTCGTGATTGGCTAGCAGCGCGAACGTGACTAGATTCAGGACACAACTTTTTTGGAAGAGCGGCAAAACACCGCAACATTTTTGTGTCGAGCAGAATTGTTGGTCGCAATGTTTGATCAAAAGCAAACTCCATCCAACACTTGATCGAACAAAAGATGTTGGACGAACATCATCCAACATGGGTGGCCAAACGGTCGAACAATGTTGGATCGAGCAAAGTTGGAGGGTTGAATCCAACTTTGTTCGATAGTTTGGCCAAGGTTTAATCGGTAAGTCAACGACCAATATCGATTTTTCAAGATATGCCAATTTGTCACTCACTTGAATTCAAATCGAAATGGCAACGCTCAAAAT
>NC_090876.1:29930521-29943021 GCF_036669935.1 Montipora foliosa
GCTCTTTTGCATCTGCAAACTGCAACTTATAAGAAAGTATGTTTTATGATCCGTTCCAGATTTCGTGAAAAGTTGAAACGTTTTGGAAACAATCCTTGTTTATACTTATCGCAAACTGAGGCATTTGTAGTTGTTTACATAGTTGAGGACCCTTCAGATATTTGAAAATGACCTGGTGTAGCCTGCCAATGATAACGCATTCTTTTTTGATAAAAATCAAACACGAATTCAGTCATTGTTTCCAAACAAAATAAGAAAGGAACTGGTCACTTACATTTTGTAAGCAATGTATCCACGACGTCTTCACAGTTCTCCTTTGATTTTATACCTTACGGATCATTTTCACCTCCCCTGCCTCCCCCCCCCCCCCCCCCAAAGATACGGAAAAGCCCTGGAAACAAGGTTGACTATTTCGACGTTTCTTCCTTGCAAAGCACTGGAGCAGAGCAAGTTCAAACGGTTCTGAACCCTTAGCCACACGAGATCACAACATTTTCCAGGTATAAACTTAATCAGCAGAGCTAACTACGCTATAATTATTACGTCAATTCTTCATGCCTCTTTTTAAAAACTTCCTTCTTAACACTAACGACTATCCTCACTTTAATCCATACGTGCATTTAAAATGTCCAGATAATCTTTAGCCATCTTCAAAACAGGCAGATACTCTGTCGACCTTTTCCGCATATCATTTATACTTCTTTTGCATAAATTAAGGATAAAACCTCTGAAAGTTTATGATAATTAAGAAATGTTTCCAGTTTCGTTCCAATGTTGTCTCTTAATGAATAATTAATATTTCGAGAAGACGCGGAGTAGCAATTTCATATTCAAAATTCAGTGAACATCTGTCAGAATAAACATAGTCAACTTTATTTCGTCCGTGCAATTCATTGTCTTGAAATTATTACGTTTTTTATCATTTTGAAATAAGACGCATTTCATAGCTTGAAAGTAGTCTCCGTATATTGAAAACCAGAAACAATCTATAGTGTCAAGCACGTGTTGTTAACTCCAAAGCCAAACGAAGTGCTGAAAACACAACAAATGCATCAACAATTCTTAAAAAAACGCAAATAACGTAGTTATTGAAATCATCAACTTACATGTTTCGATTCTGCTGAAGCAATGTGGTTGACTACAGTTCCGTGGCTTACCCCTAGTTTGTGAACACAAACAACCAAGCTAATCGATTGTGCACTCGAAAATATGCGTGTGCATTAATCACTTGCCTCTAATTTGTGCGTTTCACGGAAAAAAATAAACAATTCCTAAAAAAGGAAAAAATCTAAGGCCAAGAGAACACCATTAATAGGTAGGAGACTGGACAGAAACCGTTCTATGTACTTTTAACGAATGTCATTCGCATGAAGCCAATTAATTTAAATATTTTCTTATTAGTTTATGGCCAAAGGGCAAATTCTGCTGAGTTCTGCCATTAACCAAAACGTGATTTGCACGTTATGACATATTCCCCAAATGTCTGATGGCCGAGTAAACTGCTAATTGGCCTTCGTTGTTCGTCAGCCAGGATTTGTACATTTCCCCACTCAGGTTATCATCGTCCCTTGAAAAAAGTTGATTGCAAAACCAGGAGCCATTTGAATTAAATTTTCGGCGAGAATGTTTCGACAAATGGTACTGCACGTTCTGTACTTAGAAAAAGAAAATGGGAATGTGCTGCATCATTTTCCAGAAATACGGGTTGTTCTGGTTGAAAAACAAATGAAACGGTCTATTTTCTCTGGCACTTGTAATTGTGGACAAATGGTATTACCTTTTTTCCGAAAACATTCCACCGAGATGAACCGTTCTATTTGAATTCTCTCCGGAATTACCGAAATTTGCATTCAAATGTAAGGGCTCACCTCAGTGTAAAAACCTGTGAACGCACGGATAACGTAACACAAAGGAAAACAAAAGAGCAAAAAAAAAAATCAAACAATAACCTAACCCAACCACGAGCTAACAAAACAAAGAAAAAGTTTCACATGCAGGTTTTACACCGAGATAACCCCAAAAACAGCTATGTATAGCACATTCGTTGGTAAGTGAGTAACAGTCTATCCTTGCCACACACAAAAGAAAACACTGCATGTGCAATTGATGTCTTTACACTGAATCCGACTCACTGTAGTTTTTATATTTTATTCGCTTGACTTTGCGAAGCGCAGCTAAATTGTATGCAGTGTCTAAACAAACCAATCATTAGTTTGTTCACAGGTAACCCAGGCTCACTGTGTGCGTCACGTAGGTATTAAAATATGGAGAACATATGAGGCGAAGTTTAGGTCTGAAAATTTGCTAGAAAATGGTAATAAAAATCGATAAAACTTATCATGTGGTGAGCTGTTGTTGTCTTTAATACGTACACGAAGTTTCGGGGAAAATGGTCCCCGTTCACCTTCCTTCATAATATAGTGACAAGGTAGGAGACGGAAGCCAGCGTCGGGACTCCGATCGACCCAAAACAAGCACGATTTTTTCCGCGAAAATCAAATCCAGTCGCTAAATAAACACGCCAGGTTCGTGGAATAGGAATTTCTCTAAACCATGAATCCACTGAAGCATCTCCAGGTAGCAACGTAGAGCCACCAGACTCCGTAAAACTTGTAAGTTAACCTGCTAAAATGGCGGCCAGAAAGCGTGGTACTCACGAAGTGCCCAATTCAAAATGGCACTGAACTCTGGACGCCTGGTGACGAGTATAATAAGTTCTGGAGGGAGGGGAGTCCCAAATTCCTAAAAACAAAACTCACTGAGCAATTTTTTGGGACTCCCCTCCCTCGAGGGAGACTTATTATACTCGTCACCAGGCGTCCAGAGTTCAGTGCCATTTTGAATTGGGCACTTCGTGAGTACCACGCTTTCTGGCCGCCATTTTAGCAGGTTAACTTACAAGTTTTACGGAGTCTGGTGGCTCCGCGTTGCTACCTGGAGATGCTTTAGTGGATTCATGGTTTAGAGAAATTCGTATTCCACGAACCTGGCGTGTTTATTTAGCGACTGGATTTGATTTTCGCGGAAAAAATCGTGCTTGTTTTGGGTCGATCGGAGTCCCGACGCTGGCTTCCGTCTCCTACCTTGTCACTATATTATGAAGGAAGGTGAACGGGGACCATTTTCCCCGAAACTTCGTGTACGTATTAAAGACAACAACAGCTCACCACATGATAAGTTTTATCGATTTTTATTACCATTTTCTAGCAAATTTTCAGACCTAAACTTCGCCTCCTATGTTCTCCATATTTTAATACCTACGTGACGCACACAGTGAGCCTGGGTTACCTGTGGTTTGTTTAGACACTGCATACAATGTCGAACATAACAATCTACTTTACATTGATAAAACTGTCAGCCTTGAAATAAATTGTCCTTTCTCTAATTCTCTTCTCTTGTCCCTTCTTCTCGTTACTTTACGACAAGAAAACTGTCAGCGACGTGAAATCGAAATAAAAAACTTCGAGGATTTACTGAATGTTGCACCAATCCGGACCAAAACTTTTATGGCTGCAAAGCAAGCAAGTTTGAACTGCAAAATCTTTCGCCTCCTGTCAATCAGGGAATTTGGGTGTTATTTCCTTTCTTCTTATAGATTTATCTTTTTGTTTTGACGAGTCAGTGAGAGAGAGAGAGTGAGTAATAAATGAATGAGAACTTAGACAAATATTCAATCTAACGGGAAAGACTAGGAAAGCTGAAAAAAACTTCTGGTCTGTATTGCTTTCATTTTTTTGCAGTACCTATGTGTAGCATCAGTGATTGGTTTTGTTGCATCCCTGTCAATTAGTGTAATAAAGGTTTCGAAATCAACAGGTGTCTTTCAACACTGGTTGAGGTTTGCGGTCACACTTGAGAGAAACACTGTGTAACACTGGTGTTGACACTACTCTTGTGTCAACTCTCTGGTGTTTTGAATCCAAAGGGGAACAAAAGAACTTAATTTAACAATAGTGTTAACTCCCTAATGCGACTGCAACCTCGTTCCCAGGGTCCCTTGTCGATGGAGACCCTGGAAACGAGGTTGATGCGACCGCAATCATTAGGGTGTTCCCAACATATCCTCTACCTCTGAAATGACTATTATCGACAATTCGTAATTTTCCCTGGAATGACTGTTATCGTCATTTTAGATTACGCTGTCCCAGGACTTGTGGTAGCAGATGAAAAGAAAAATAGAAAAGTGGCATCCCTGGACGGGATTTGAACCCGGAACACTCAATGTAAAGGAACTGTTTTTATCCACTTAACAACTAAAGATCACCTGGCTGACAATTGCACCGATAATTTATCAGATCTAATTAGTATATATAAAATCATCGCTGAATAGTGGTTAAGTCTAGTACTTGATTTTAAAATGTTTAGCTTCCTGTTAAGGTTTGGTAACCGACCATTTTCTCCTTTTTAAACTTGTTTCTTAGCCGGTAATAATACACGTTTACCGCGGCATTCGGATGAAAAAATATATTAATATAAAAAAAAAAGTGTTCTTTCAGTTAGCGATGCGGTAGTCTAGTGGTTAAGTGAAAGGGTTATTAATCGAACATTCCCAGGTTCGAGTCCCGCGAGTTTAGGCGTTGGGTTCTGGTTTTAAAAATAGATATTCATTTCCCATAATCCTTATCAAGCGCTAAGCGTCCTAAAATGACGATAATAGTCAATTTAGAGAAACTTAGGAATTGTCGATAATAGTCATTTCAGAGGTAGAGGATGGGTTGGTGTTCCTCAGTATTCCCCTTGGGATTCAAAACACCAGAAAGGCTGCGGTCGCATTCGAAAGTTGACACAAGAGTATTGTCACCACTAGTGTTACATTGTGTTTCTCTCAAGTGTGACCGCAACCACTGTTTGCGCGCCACACGTTTCCAAACCCAAACATGTTCATTGCTAAATAAATAAAGAATAGCCTTGGGCAGGATGAAGTTCACGCAACCTTCGACTGAATGAACGTTTGAAATCAAATTTGAGTTAACTAAACATCTAAGAAACAACATAGTTCGGCTAAATGATAAGTTACTGTTGACACCTACATTGCAACAAATATCTTGCTTTGAAATTATCTCTAAGCCCTACGTTTTTTCTTAATTTGCTTGGTGCTCGTGGAATTCATAGAATTCTCACTGACGGGGCGACGAAGAAGTCATCGAGGAATAAAATAATTAATTATTCATGTTGAACGACAAGGTGACATTTTCTGTAAACATCTTTTAAAAGAAACATGCGAGAAATCGATAAAGTTAAAGAATATAAATGTGTGCAAGCAAATCACTAGTGAGTAATCGGGATAGTTTAATTTCGGGCGAATAATCAACGTAGCGGGTCTGTAATGGTGTCTTATCTTTCGTTCTCTTACCTTCAGTGATGCTGTCTGAAAGTGTTCTCAAATCAACCTGGCCGGCCAATAAACCCTTCTTCAGAACCAACTTGCTATTATACCCGTTCTTTACACGACCGTGTATCTATTGGTAATTCTTTCTATGAAAATTTTCCGACAGACTATTCGGCATTAGGGTATTGCTGAAATAATGGGACGAAACAAGGGACAATACATTACTATCTCGTGTTCGCGTTGCCGATCACATGTTAGAGGACAGAATCTTTTGAAATTTGCAAACCCCCATCAAGGCATTAAGCATGACGATTAGCATAAAAACAAAAGCATCATTTCTTGTGCGTTGTTCAAGCCTATTATGGTGAAACTAATGTAATATAAGTTTTGCTCAATAACTACCTCTTCCAAACCCATTGGCCGGGCAGCAAAAACAGTCAGCGAGTAGCGAGAGAAATCGACATTTTAACCTGCAGCAAAAGCATGAAAACGTAATGCTCTGACGTCACTGAAAATAATTGCTCTTCTTTCTAATACAATATGTCAAATCAATTTGTCAGATTTTCTTTTGGGGCAGTCATATCTAAAGGTTGACATAATTTTAACCGTCGATGCCGCTCTTTAAGTCTGACTTAGAGGAAGTGGATTCCAAAGTTAGAAAGGTGACGTCGGTTTAATTCGTATGGAACGTTTTAGTCGCCTCAAGACGACTGTTACATCCCTCGGCATTTTCATGAAAACACGGCTAAATTCCTTCACTCCACATGAACAGCTAAAAATACTGCGATCACAGCCCAATTATCTTATTTACAGTACAATATTTATACCGGTCCTTCTCTTATATCTTGCGTAGTACATGACCGTACTAAACGTGAACATTTCATATGATTGGTTGTTGACATTGATTATCGTTCGAACCAAGCTTGATTCAGTGAATTAAGATTTAAGAGTTATGTAGCGACTATGGATAACATAACAAACATCATTAATATTTCTTCAAAAGGAAATAATGATTTAATATTTCTCATGTCTCATCAGTGTATTCTATATCAAAATATTGGAATATGGTTTGTTTGAAGGAGAGCTCAACGCCCTCATTTTGGAAAACGAACGGAAAGAGGCGCTCAGAACAAGCAAATAAAACCATTCTGAATATTTTTAAGTCTATCAGGGACGTATAGTAGTCGATAATAAGGGAGCCGTTGTCATCGATGACAACAAGTTATAAAAAGGAACAGTTGTAAATATATATTGGTGACGCCCGCAAAATCACGAAAGTGTTCTAGACGGTCCCCAGTCCAACGAGCATGACTTCTAATTAGTGCGAATGCCGCGCTTCGGTTCGAACGTTTTTTATTCTTTTTTTCTCAACTAACCTAAAAAGCTAGAGAATGTTACGAAAATCTGTCGGTGATTCAGTCTTCAGGATAATGAGTTTTCTATATAGTTAAACACATATGACACTCTTTGTAATTCTGTGTGGTATTGTTGTGCGCGTTACAAGTTGAGCAAATACACTCATACACTATCAAGGAAGATGGCTGAGCTTCAATCATTGTTCAATTTCTCCAATTTTACAAAATCTATTTGCCTGTTTCTGTAAATAAATACAAAATGCTGATGTTTACGCCATCCTTGCCTTGATTCGCATGAAGCCAATTAATTTAAATATTTTCTTATTAGTTTATGGCCAAAGGGCAAATTCTGCTGAGTTCTGCCATTAACCAAAACGTGATTTGCACGTTATAACATATCCACCAAATGTCTGATGGCCGAGTAAATTGCTAATTGGCCTTCGTTGTTCGTCAGCCAGGATTTGTACATTTCCCTACTCAGGTTATCATCGTCTCTTGAAGAAAGTTGATTGCAAAACCAGGAGCGCTTACCATTTGAATGAAATTTTCGGTGAGAATGTTTCGACAAATGGTACTGCACGTTCTGTACTTAGAAAACGCCTCTCATCCCATTAATTTATTCACAATTCATGTTACCATATTTCCACCAATGGCAAAGCTCCTCTACACCCGCACAAAAACCAACAACACCCACAATTCCTCTATTCTCTCTGACGAAGGGCTAACGCTCGAAACCTCAGCTTTCCAAATCGTTCACGGTGGTAATTCGACCTTTACCAACACGTTTGATAAAACCAAACATTCCTGTTTTACTCTCCCACCGACGCAACACCACAGTTTCTTTAGAAACTAGAAATTTGTTCACTAAATTTTAGTTTCGAAATATGAAAAAGTGTCGTTGAGGGGCACGTGTGACTGATATCTGCTGTAAAGCTAACCTTAGGCCTTATTGAATTGCCGAATCATGTCACCGAATTGAAGGTTTGAATAGCCAAATTGAATGTTTGAATTTCCGAATGCACGTTTGAATTTTGACACTAGAAGCGCACCATATTTATTGGGACTATTACTTGTCTATAAGTAAAAGAGGACAATTAAACCGTTTATGCGCGTCGTCCACCGGTGGCTCAGTAGGTTGAGCAACGGGATGCCATGCCAGCGGGAGGTCACAAGTTCGACTCCGGCCGGACTTAAAATAACTGAGGAGAAAATGACATCCGAAAATGGTTAGATTTTCAAGTTTTCTCGGATTAGGACTCAAACCCGTAGGCCCGTCTCGCAACCCTTGTTCATAAACTCTTTGGGACGGTAAAGATTCTACACACTATTCGAAAAGAGTGTGGCATGGAGTTGCCGGTGTTGTGCCGGTATAGCCCGGCTTTCCTTCAGCCATGTGGTCGGCTGTGGCATAATCTTTTGAATGGACTAGTGATCGATGAGGCACACATTGACAACAGCAAGCAAAAACTTACGGTAGTCAAATTGAAGGAGTCCAAGTCCCAAAAACTACAATAGTTACTTGAAGCTAAAACCTACGCATACGTGATTGCACGATATTCCATGCATATGCAAAGAAACAAAATAACGTTACTATGTTAATCGTGTGATAAGGAATACGATTCAAGGCAAAATACAATTTTCAAGTGGAAAAAAAGTATTTCAGTAGAAGTGGTTGCATTGGCATGCAAGTTTCATCCCGTTGGCGTAGTTTTTTAATGGTATTAGACAAGACTATAGTAACGTGACTTGGGTTTAAAGAAATTGCTGGATTTTTCAAGGAATATGTTCACGTTTAAGGAAACCAACTAATCAAATAAACAAACGACGAATTTTTCGAGTCAGGATAACTGACTTAGCACAACGCTCAGCCGAAACAATTTGTTTTTCTTGTTTGGATTAATATGTTTATATTGCAATGCTTTGTGTAAACGGCAAAACTCTTCAGGGAACATGTCCACCTTCGTCACGGCTAGTTAATAGTTATGTTATCGATCCACTCCAAAAACGAATTAAAATCATTGACAATGCGGCTTGGTTACACTTGAGTGTTGGTGGCTTCACCTCATCTCATGCATTTAGAGCAGTATACGCTTGGAGACGATATCGCTTCTTCCCTTCCCAGAAGAAAGACCCTGGGAACGAGGTTGGTGGACGGGGTTCTTTTTATCACGTAAAGGCATGGAAACCAATCTCGATAAAATCTATCGTTCAAATGCAAGGTGATGAACGAAAAGTCGCTTTGTATGTAGTGTTTACGAACTCACTGGTTGACTGGTGGCTTTTTTATCTTACGCTTCCAACAAGAAAATCGTGGGGCATGCAACAGGTGCTGCCACAATTTGTATACGCTTTAAAATAAATCAAGCTGGACGGATAGGTCATTTTGATCACTTTGCACAGATTTTAGAATAGCCTTCTATAGAAGCCAACGGCTCTTTCAAAGTACTTCCTTCTGAAAATGAATTTTATTCACAAGTAATAGTTCTTACTACATCTGCCCCCGGTTTGAATATCATGCTGTAACGAACCTTACAACTTTCAGCACAAAATACATTTGTACTAAGTTATGAAATTAAACTAAAACGATGCCGCATTTATTCCATCTGAAATAAGAAAACTGTATTGTTTATTTATTTATTTATTTATTTATTTATTTATTTATTTATTTATTTATTTAGTAAATATATTCAGTTGAAGCAGAGTAGCAGTTGACTTTTTTTGACAACTTGCAGCCTACTAGGAAATCAATATTGAAAAGGGTGACTGTCATGAAATGAAAGTTGCGTAACTGGAATCATTCATTATTTCTTTGTCAATTACTGACTTATACATAATTACGACGAACTATGCAACGATGTTTGAAATTGCCTAGTATCCTTTAAAAAATATATTGGTACAAAAACTGGAACGTTAATTCAAGTGTTGTTACTTGAAAAGCATGACATCATAGAAGAGTATTAATATGAACAGGAACACTAAATTTAACGATGTAATTCTTTTCTTTCAGTTTTTTTACTTTGATGCAAATCAGGTTGCTCCTCTTTTGGAGAGCATATCATTCTAAATTAATATGACAACGGGAATAGAAATGTGCATTTGAAGTGTCGGTTACAGACGAAACTTGCACTTAGCTGGACAATTTAAGCAAATGCTCCGGGAATAGTGATATTACATTTCTCCCCAGAATCGTTGAAATAACACTGTCTTTGCAATCCTTTGAATAATACACAATGAAAAAAATCTCTTTAATTTCAAATAAGTATTGATGACCTTTGTTGTTTCAAGAAAAGATGCTGGGTTTTGAGTTATTCGTACTTTTCGTGTTCGCTGCTGCAGGGATTATTTACAAGTAATCATCGTTGAAATGACACCGTTTATAAATGCTTTACTCTTTGCTATCTTCTAATCCTTGAGATAACAAAATGAAGCAGGACTCGGTTATTTCAGAAACTTGCTGTTGTTTCTTTGACTGGGTTTGAGTTAGCTTATTGATTTGTGATCCTGATCGGTTAAACTTTTTAGGGTGATGTTTGGATCGAGTCTGTCGATTTGCACCGAAAAATTCTACCCAGTACTACTGACTAACGTTTGAATTCAATTAAATAAAGAAATCACTGTGATAAAACATACTCACCTTGAATACTGCAAATCTTTCTGCCTGTACGCGACAATCTTGTGCTCGTGGTTGAAAGAATTACCCGGCAGCGCTTTGCGAGCTTACTGAAAAATTAACCGAGACCACCGTGCGCGCCTATTTGCATCAAATCCCACTACAACAATATTAATATTTCAATACTTCTATATTCCCGGGGGATACTATTAAGCCTCATCGGGTTTTGCCCAGCGGGGGCAATAAAAATGCTGTACATCGAAAACGGTTTTATTACCTCGGGATCGGAAAGTGCAACCGGTACCACTGCAGCAAAGAAATAGTAATAGAAGTGAGGGTAATCACATGATTTCGAGTGCAATTTGGAATAAATAAGATCACTCGTAAAGCAATCCATGGTACAGCTCCTAATTATTTATCATCTCTTGTAAACCTTAAGCCTAATTATTCCTACAGCCTCAGATCAAATAACTCTCTCTACTCTTGATGATCGAGCCTTCGTAGCCGCCGCACCAAAACTATGGAATAATCTTCCGTTAGATCTTAGATTTAGTTCCGAATTTAAAGTTTTTAAACGTAATTTGAAGACTCATCTTGTCAAAAAAGCTCTTTCTGATATAGTATTGTAATTCCTAGACTAGATAATTATTTATTCGTGTAATTTTGACTATACATTGTTATATTTTATATACTGGTAATATGTTCTTTTATTGTAAGGCGCATTTGAAAACTGCATAGTTGAATTTGCGCGGTATAAATAAATGTTATTATTATTATTATCATCATCATCATCATCATCATCATCATCATCATCATCATCATCATCATCATCATCATCATCATCATCATTATCATCATCATCAAAGGGTAACTTAGTAATTACCCTGGCTGCGATTTTGTAATTTTTGCAGCTTATAACTTGACTGGCCACTGCAATAATCAAAATGCGGGAATAAAAAGCGTTATAAATTTGAAGCGCAGTAACAGCTGAGATAAAGTGTCGTATTCCTTTTAAGGCTCCTATAGCTGAGCAAACTTTCCTGCATAATTCGTCTACATGATTTGAACAAGAAAGCCGACATCAACTGTAAGAACCAGGGATTTAGTGTGATCTACTCTCCTGATCATTTCGCCATCAATTCTCATATCAAGCTCGTCACATTGAGTGTTTAATCTCTGCCTACCGTAAATCCAATTATCATTAAGTCGGTCTTAGCTACATTTAAACTCAGCCTGTTGGCTCTCAGCAAACTGAGTTCAGGAGTTATTGCTAGTTTAAGTTTTGTTAAAGCTTTTGCAGTTAGGGTTATATTGGTATCGTCAGCGAACATTCTCGGGGAAACCTCCCGGAGGAAGTTAGGAAGATCGTTAATATACAATTAAAAAAGCAAGGAACTAATATGCTGCCTTGCGGAACCCCACAAATAATAATGCGCGGAGTTGACCATCTCCCATTTACATTCTATCTTTGTATCCGATTGCTTAGGTACGATTGAAACCAAGTGATAGTTGCCTGGTCGACCCCAAGGAATGACATCTTGCGTAAACTGAATTACATGATTGATAGTGTCGAATGCCTTCTTAATGTCAATGAAAACGACGCCATTCAGGAAGGCATTGCCGATGTTAACAGACCAGCTTTTTGTCGCCTCAAACAAAGCTGTAATGGTACTGTGTAGGGAACGGAACCCTGACTGGCAACTCGATAGAAGTTTATTATCATTTAGGTTATGATAAAGTTGGTCATAGACAAGTTTTTCAAGCACTTTTGAGACCACTAGGATAACTGAGATAAGGGGATAATTATTTACGTCTGATTTTAAGTCTTTTTTAAAGATTAGTTTCACCCTAGCCAATTTCCATTCAGTTGGATAGATTCCCGTGAGGATTGATTTTGTAAATATGTCGGTTAGTGAGGGTGCAAAAATACTAGCTGTCATTTTTAATAACTTACTAGGGATTTTGTCTAGGCCAGTGGCTTTCTTTTCATCGATTTTTTTCAACAGGTCGAGAACAATGTCGACACTCGGAGTTTTTAGAGAAAACGAATTATCAGAGGGCGACAAGAGTAATTCAGCGTCAACTTCTCCAACTGAAATATATCGAGCTAGCATTTTCGCAATGTTTTTAGTTAAGTGCACATTGAAAGTTTCCGCCATATCATCGGCCTCATTTATAGTTCTATTATTAGCTTGGACTTCCAAAA
>NC_090876.1:29945521-29950521 GCF_036669935.1 Montipora foliosa
GTTTGGTATGGCTGGACAAAATTTTGCGAGAACAAAAATTACCGTTCACACTTGCACAATTCAACTGCATGACAAATATTTTTGAAAAATAAACAAATTTGCCCATTGCGTTTCCCGTGCGGGCCCTAAATATCTAATTTTTTTTAGAGCAGTTGCACTTGAATGTCGAAAGTCATTTGCTTTTGCTTTGGTTTGGCAGTGATTATTTTAAAATCTCGCGCCACTCAGTATTCAACTAGTCGAACATTTGATTTCAACAAATAAACAAACACTCTAAATTTATCGTTATTTAGATCATCTCGGATTCTGAAATTAAGATTTGTGCGCAGGTAGATACAAACACCACCTTCTTTCCTTCCATTAACTCTGCGATCTCTTCTGACTATTTCAAAGCCAGGTAAATAAAAATCGTTATCATGAAGACTCGAAGTTCATCAATATGGGAGAGCAGACTATTTATATTTAGGGAAGCATTAGCCAAACCTCGCCCAAAAACCGTGTAATAGTTAAACTTACCCCGTGTGTGGCTAAATTAAAAATTTCTTCTACACAAGTAGAAGGGAGTGGAAGGTCGCAGGATCTTCTGCAGCGTTTACACGAATGCGGTTTCATCTCGACACGGTTTCACGACTTTGAAACCTCGTCAAAATCGATGCGGTTTGGAAGTGTTTAGACGGAACCGTTTTCGCCAGAAAATGCAAGTCGTGACGTTATAAGAGAGCACTGCACTACCTGCTAAATTTACCATTTTGAATTGAACAATGCAACTTTGTAACCGTATTCAAATCGATAAGGTTTCGCCGTTTACACGACAGATGAAACCGTATAGTTTTGAAAACGCTCCACTTTTCAGGGGCACCCAACGTCAATTTTCGGAAAATATTTGTTCGGAAGACGATTTGGCATCCAGAATTTTCGGAACATTTGTTAGGATTTACGACGAGACACTGAAGGGTAACACAACTTTAATCCACTGGACTCAGCTACACATCGGTTTCACATCGACACGGTTTCATGACTTCGAAACCGCGTCAAAATCGATGCGGTTTGAAAGTGTTCACACGGAACCGTCTTCGCCAGAAAATTCAAGTCGTGATGGTATAAGTATGCGCTGCACTGCGTGCTAAGTTCACTATTTTGAATTGAAAAATGCAAAGTTCGCGCCAAAATAGTAACGTATTCAAATCGATGCGGTTTCATTGTTTTAGGCAGCGTTTACACGAACACAGTTTCACATCGACACGGTTTCATGATCTCGAAACCGCGTCAAAAGCGATTCGGTTTGGAAGTGTTTACACGGATCCTTTTTCACCAGAAAATCCAAGTCGTAATGTCATAAGCGAGCGCTGCACTACGTGCTAAATTCACTATTTTCAATTGAACAATGCAAATTTCGCACCAAAATAGTAACCGTATTCAAATCGATGCGGTTTCGCTGTTTACACGACAGATAAAACCACATCGTTTTGAAAACGCCCCACTTTTGCCTTAGGCACTGTTTACACGAACGTGGTTTCATTTGTAATCGCATCGATTTCGCTGGGGTTACATCTTCCGTTTACACGACACCGATCGAGACTGTTATCGAAACCGAGTAGATTTGCAACCGCTGCTAAAAGTGGAGCGTTTTCAAAACGGTGCAGTTTTATCTGTCGTGTAAACAGCGAAACCACATCGATTTGAATACGGTTACTATTTTGGTGCGAAATTTGCATTGTTCTATTAAAATTGAGATTTTAGCGCGTAGTGCAGGGCTCTCTTATACCATTACGACTTGGATTTTCTGGTGAAAACGGTTCCGTGTAAACACTTACAAATCGCATCGATTTTGACGCGGTTTCGAAGTGATGAAACCGTGTCGATGTGAAACCGCGTTCGTGTAAACGCTGCCTTTGATTGTTGGTTCCCACGTGAATAATTATCTCGTTTGGGTTTGTACGAAGCAGGATCTTTCATGTCCAGCGTTGTACAGCCTGGGAAGGATCTCCGGCTATAATAATTCCAACTGCTCCATTGTAAAAGGCCGCCTGAAATCTATCCATGCGAGAAATTTTGATTATGACGTCAGCGTATGCACGCCCGTACAGACTGTTGGTGTGGAGATGGGGAGGCACAACACCTTCTGGGGACTGGAGTGTTCGGGCAATTTTCCTTGGCGGGAAGTCGTGTGGCAGGAAATCATATTAGTGACGAGCAACGGGATAAAGATAAAGAACAAAAAAGAGCACGAGAGAAGAGGCGACGAAATTGGAGAAATTTAAGCGAAAAAAGCCTCGAGAGAACCCGAGAAAGGAGAAGAAGAGAAGATTTAAAAGAAGAACACCATAAAGCTGAGAGAAATAGAGACAGAGACAAAACACCTATTTACAACGGCTGGCTTTCAGGTAATGTTTTCCTCCTCGATGCATGCCTCGCTGCCTCACATATTTTTTAAAACTGGCTAAAAAAGCGAAGAAGGACTAAAAACGTTTGCAATAGCCCACTTTCGATGTATTAAAATTCAGTCCTAAACAAACATCAGCTCGAGGCCCTGAGGAATCAATTCATGCAAATCCTTATATTTATTCCCCAGAGCCGCGAGATGATGCCTTTGGACTGAATTTTAATATATCGAAAGTGGTCTGTTGACAGAGATTCTGACATATTTCAACAATCACACACCACACTGCCATTCAAGCTTACAGGAGTCATCATTGTCCATTTTGTCAGACGTAAGCTTATAACCGAACTATCGACGCCATATAAATTTATCAGGGACGGCGGAGCCGGAGGGGGCTGGGGGGAGGGAGAAATAAAACGTCTGTCATTTTACGGTTGATCCACGTTTATTTTTTAATATCTCGTCAAGAATGCTGAAAGTAGCATTTTCCGAGCTTCAAGATTTCAACATTTTCTGGCGGAGAATTCCCCCCGAACCCCTTACAAGTTAGCGTCTGCGGCGCTTTGCCTGTTAGCCACCCCCCCCCCCCCCCTCCCAATACAAAATAAGCTTCACCGTCCTTGTTTATATTGGATTGCAGTACATTTATCTGCATCGAATGCACTTGTAAGCAATGTTTGGGACAGTTCAGGTTTTTTTGGGTCGGTTTGATAAGCTCGAACCTGCGATTTTCGGCAAAATCTCCAACAGCGAGTGAGTTATAACAATCGCTTGTCTTGTTTGTCACGCAATAGAACTGGATTCATCATTGCTGTGGCGACTGTCCACACAAAATTAATGCCTTTTTTCGATTTATAGGCTTTTTGTGTGAAATGCATGTCCTGTTGTGAGCTGCTTTGTTTGACTGTGAAATTGCAGTCGAGTGCTGAGGCGAAATACTATGCTTTACCTTGACTTTCTAATTAGTAATTTTTGCTGTTGTTCTAAACTGATCATGAAGAGAGATTATCAGTCAAACGAAAAATGTTGTGAAAGAGGTGTTTGATCACTGTAAACTGTATATACAAATGACGATTAACTATTGCTTCCTGGGGCTAGAAACGGGAGCTCCGCTTTTAGGCTTGGCTAAATCTATATATTAGTCTACATGTATATTAAACCTATACCGTATCTTCTTCAGTTATCAGGCAGTTAATCGAGTTAAAGGTCTACGTTTCTATATAAGCGCCTAAGACTCAGATACTTGCGTTGTTTAATTATATTTTGAATTTATACGTACACCGTAAGTCGACAAACTGATCAGCAGATAGGTGTATTAATAAAGACAGGAAATTCAGCACCAGTAAAGAATCTGGGGTATGTTAACGCTTCACTGTGCATGCATGCTTTCAATCATAGACACTCACGTAAGACAGACAAACAATCAACGTTTTGTTTTGTTTATGTTTTTAATCATGACACTGCTGTTGAAGTTGGTTTAGAACTTTCTTTTTCTATGCTTCTCAAACATATTGTGGAACCTCCAAAAAGATTCTATTTGCGAGAAAGATGTGTCGCCGATAAGCGCCCCAACGGATTTGTCCATTTGTTTGTTCGTTGCCTGGTCCAGTTTGTCCAATTTTCAATACAAATTACGCTTTTCAAGGCAAAATTGCTTTAAACTGGTTGAATGCAATTCTTTCAATATCAGTGTAACTTGCTCGTACTTCATAAAATAAGTGATACAACGGACTGAGGCTTTTTTGCACCTTCGGCGTGGCTTTTGCATTAAATTGTTGTGCTGGTCGACTACGTCGAACAGCTACAGCCACGAGGATAAAAATAAAACCAATTCCAATACGAAAGAGAAATTAAATGTGTCTTACCGTCGATTATTGTACTCCTCTTTAACAGCACCTCAATGCACACCCGATCCTTTTGAAGCCCTGGCATTGAAGAGCTTTGTTAAAAACAATCATGTAGCAACAGACAATAAACGGAAACGAGAAAATAAAGAGGTCATGCCCACTTAATTAATATGTGTAGACATGATACATATTTTTGTCTCGGAGTTAAGATTTTAAATGACTGACCACATTGTTAAGAGATTACAGCCCCTTAAAAGCCGTAATAAAAGATGTCAGCTCATATGGCCCCCCGTTGAGAACGCGGCCAAAAGCTGTTTTGGTCGACTGTATTAATTACTAAGTGTAGCGATACTGACAGCCTATTATTTATCCTGGAGAAACGTTCCTAAATCCTTGAGAGGAACGAGAAAACTTGACTCCGGGGTAGAGACCTGCACGAATTGCGGCACGAACTCTTCTTTGGCTGTGACTAAAAGTGGGACGGGGACGTGGGACTTGGGACGTGGGGACTCGGGGACGTGGGGACGTGGGGACGTGGGGACGTGGGGACTCGGGGACGTGGGGACGTGGGGACGTGGGGACGTGGAGACTCGGGGACTCGGGGACGTGTGAACTCGGGGATATGGGGACGCATTTTTACCATTTGTTTAAATTTCATCATATTTCACAAAATCTTCGTCTGTTGATCGTAACTGCGTTGTACCTCGGTTTAAGTTCCTCGTTTGTATGATATGAAACAGAGGTCTAGTAAATATATATAGTATAGTTTATTA
>NC_090876.1:29960521-29973021 GCF_036669935.1 Montipora foliosa
TTTTTTGTGTTAAGGAAAGTAAATGTATGAAAGGCAAACAAACGCGAGAAAGTTGATTTAATGTTGCGATCTACGCAGTGATGAAACGACCAGAAAAGTTGCCATAGCAAACCACTACACCACGATTCTCTCCGTAGTATATCGCGAGCTTGTTGCAGCCGAAGCCTGCAGCTGTCATAAATCCTATTATAAAAATTATACCCGTCCACATGAAAGTGTCAGTCATGCGGGCTCACTGGAGGACAAGGAGTGCAATCTCACTGAGAAGTAGGCTTGTCAAAAACTGTTTAACTTCATCAGATTGAATATTTCAGACAGTCCCCGCTTTGTGAGGCTTACAGAAATATCCCAACAGCTGATTATGTTTATGCAATGGTTGAGCGCTAAGGAGATCAAGGAATCAACCAAAACCCATTTCCGCAGAAAGCTTGAGGCAGAATTTAGCCCCCAAACCGTTACAATTTAAAGAACTTCTTGGAAACAACCGTTTGTTTGTTGTCCCTGAAAACCTATCTCGAATCCAGCTGGCTAAGGGGGTTGCACAACGTTTGGAACATCAGGAAGTAATCAATAGCTAATCAAGAACAGAAACCATTCATAAAGGATTGCATGTCGTGGCCTCCAAAGCAGTTAGAGCTTACTTTAGATGCAATTCATACCTGACACCTGATACCTGACAGCATGAGGGTATTTCTTTATATGTTGCTAACCCGAAACATGGAACCTCCAAGTCTTTTATCAGGCGCAGCGCCTTGTAAACTCTTTTGGACAAAACCAAGAGAAAATGAGGGGACAGAGAGGGAGGCTCCCGGTCCAACCCTTGGGATATGTCATGTCCACGAAAGTTATTTTTAGACGAGCGGAAGTCTTTGTTCTAGCGGAAGTCTGTCGTCCGAGACGTCGGCATGCAGGCCAACCTCGGTCAGATGTTTGAAAGAAAATAGTTACTAATCAGCCTTCCACGTGCGCCGCCATTTTCTCTTTCTCTTTTCACTAAGAACCTGTGTGCGAGGCAAGACTGCATGCGGACGTCTCGGAAGACAAACTTCCGCTCGTCTAAAAATGACTTTCGTGGACATGACATATCCCGGTCAACGCCCTGAGCCTCCCTCTCTGTCCCCTCATTTTCTCTTGACAAAACCTCGTTTTTTTCGTTTTTGGAGTGTCCTCTGGACAAGTTAAGACTCCAAAGCACATCCCTCCACCATACGCTGTCAAATCATTCACCGACAACGTAGAGCTCGTCTAGTTAAAATCTTAAAGCGATGCGGACATGGGGCATCTTCCCCAAAGACAGATGACCTCAATGAAGTGCACTCTGTCTTCAGAAGTTGGCTATAACACCAGAAAATACCACCCCCCCGACAACAGTAGGCCGTATATAAGTACATCTTAAGCATGGGACAATATTGATTGGAATCGCTTAAAGGAGAGTTTGTGAGTTGACGGGACGTTCCATCATGTGAGTGGAAATCGCTATTCAGGCTCGACATTTTGGGCTTCATCTTCGTCCTAACGAGGTGGCGCACACCCTAGCAAGGTCAAAGTGACGAAGTGTTCATTATATTGGCCAAGCAACCTCCATCTGCAACGTTGCAGGAGACCGCTACAGACCTCCCTTTGGGGCATTCGTGGAAGTAGCCTCCTCAGACATCGAGGCAATTGCTTGGAAGGAGAATCTCTTGTGGATTCTGATCAAGGACAGTCTCAAGCTTAACACCATAGTCATCGTTTTCATGTCGATCAAGCACCTTACGCCAAGACTGTGGAAATCAAATGGGGAAGCAAGGAGAGCCTTATGGGGATATCATTCTCAGAATGGGAGCCTTTCATACTATCTGCACGTTGCTGAGCATTATCGGAAATTTACACGACTTCACGAGTTCACTTGCTTCGTGTACATCTCAAATCCAGGTACCATTGACGTAAATAACCTACGGTACCGTCTCTTCTGTGCCAGGAAAGGAGACATTGACTGCAACCAGCTATCACCA
Organism: Montipora foliosa; assembly: GCF_036669935.1. NCBI lineage: Eukaryota > Metazoa > Cnidaria > Anthozoa > Scleractinia > Acroporidae > Montipora > Montipora foliosa. The sequence goes on from NC_090876.1 coordinate 29,962,516, forward strand.
TGAATTGACACTCTCTGCAAGCGCTGCTACCAAGCCAACTCCCAGACCACGATACGGCATCGAAACCTTCAGAGCTGCCCACAGATACCCTCTCCGGTTTTGTATGGGTGGAGTCTTGAGAAAGAGAGGCTCACAGTCAACTGATTGAGTGGAGAGCCAGCGCCCATAGCTGTGCTGGAGTTATTATCCCGCCAGTGTAAGCGGCGCTGTGAGATGCTGAATTGCACGTGCCTTGCAAGTGGTTTTCAGTGCACGAACATGCGTAAATTGCAAGACTGTGACAACCGACGTATGGACCCAACAGAGGCCACTGTTGAGACTGACCACGACGATGATGATTAGACCAGTCAAGAAGAAACTAATAATCAACACAACGTGCATGAAGCAGAAAAGATATCCTAGTTAAATACATTACCGCTATAGCTGGCCTTCTCTAACTAGTAAAAAAAGAAATTTGCGCGATGGCTTGCCCCGAAATAGTCCTTGTTTACAAAGCCAGAAGTATTTTTATTTCACCTGTCAAATACCAAAGTTTCCAAAGAGGTATGGTAGCCTTTGTCCCCAAGAGTGGTACGAAATTCGACATTTTGGGGTCTTAGCCCATGGACTATTGTAATGATTGAAGATCTCTGACCCGGTGACTGAAAATCCAAGAGCGCGTCTTCTTCAAAAGGTACACAGAGGCTGTGCATGTCGTTGTGAAATACCTTCTTTTCATAGAAACTCGCCTCGATGGTACAGGATAATTCAGACAAAACGCAACTACCTAACTTAAACGAACAACATGGCTCTCCAATACCATCATGCTATCATGGAATGTCCAATAGCGCAGTCGCCGATCCCAAGCGATTTCCGGTCTAATACCCTACAGTCGGGAAAACATTCTTTACCATTTAACATCGTTAATGAAAAAAATTCTAGCCCAGCTGAGTCTATCGTAAAGCTCTCGCTCTCGCCAAAGATTTCTCAGTAGAAGGGTATTCAACTTTTTCGAAAAGTTCTCTACTATTTCTAATCTGCGAACTTGTGCGCCTTTTATCTTAACGAATGGCGACATGGTTTTATCAAAGTTCCTGTTCTACTCAGCTAATTTTCGCCCACAAAGATTAGGCAAAGGCACTGGACTGTTGCCAGCAAGTTATTGTCGTCTTTCTCGATTTTGCCAGAGCAGTTGATCGAGTATCACATGGCAATCTTGCTTGTTGCACTGCTTGAGTGCAGTCGGAAACTTCGGTATATCTGCTGGTTCCCTTCTCAAGTGGTGCTGTGACTACATGAAGAACAAACAACAGAGAGTTCTAGTTCATGGTAAAGCCTATGCCTGGTGTTTCGCAAGGATTTATTTGGGCGCATTCTTTTTTATCATATTTATCAGTGATCTGCAAGATGTGTTCTAACAAGGGAACCGTGTTTTATTGGATGACTGCAGGTCTTCTAGGCTGGTACAGTGACAATAAGATTACGGAAAAATCCTAAGCGACTTAAGATATACACCTGGCGTTAGTTGAACCAAATGAGTTTCAGTGTACGAAAATACAAGCCGATGCTCATAAAGGCAACTTTGCAAACTAACTTAACTGTGAACGGAACTCCACTTTTTTAGCAGCTTTATTGGGTTTCACTAACTTATACAAAAAAAACAATAACTTTTAACAACTAAATAAGGAAAATAAAAGAGAAAGGAAAAGGTCTTTGTACCCAAAGGAGCAAGCGCGAATGAGACCAAAGGACCCATCCAAGGTACTGCCCTTACAGATAATTAAAAAGCTATAAATTACACAGTTATATCAGGCTATGTAAATATCAAAAGAAGGAGGAGGTTGTCAACTTTAGACTTATAACACTCTTTCTTGGCACGGCTCACAAATCGATAGCATTACCAATAAGAATAATAAAATGTGGAGCCTAATCAAAAGAACTTGTAGAGATCTATCAGATAAAGCAACCTTGAGGACCGCATACCGCACTCCAGTCCGATCGAAGTTGGAATATGGCTCAGTGGTCTGGTCACCCTGTACAATTAAGAACATTTCAGGGGTGGCAAACGTTAAACGTTGAGTCACCAACTAAAATTTCGTCTGAAATCAGATGGCGTTTACGCAGACCGCCTAAAAGAGCTCAACCTCTTATCGTTACAAAAACGGCGTTTCCTGTTTGAGGAGACTTATAAGCCTAATAACTGCGGCATCATGGCTGATGAAGAAATTCTCTCAGACAATGCTTTTAAATTTTGCTTTTATACGTGATACTCCCGCCCCTTGGATATTCGTTCTTCACCTACAGTTGCCTTATTTAAATCCAGGGTAGTGAACTTCTTATTAAACAAAGAGTTATCTTCTTCTTAGACCTCTACGATGCCGGTACAATGCTCTACAAACTGAGGTATGATCCCACTCGTGGAGAAGGCAAGAAGTCCATTATCTTGGGTGAGGTCAATTTTTTCAAGTGTCGACAAGAGACCATTGTCTAGCTTATCCACTTACATGCAAGTATCACTTGTACTTTTCGTCAGGAACCCATGACCCAGAGCCTACAACTCCTTAGTCCTTTGCATAAATGACAATGTACATCCTCAAGTCTAACATTCATGTGAAAAATCCTTTGTCTAGAAACATTAGTACGACGCTAAGGATGTACAAAGTACTGTTATTCAAATTTTTGGCGCCATTTATGCAAAGAGTCTATTGTGTTCGCGTCACGGCGTTTTCACAGACCAATTTATTTTTAGATTGAATTTCCCGCGAATGAGACTCCCACAGGAGCCCGATGACCAATTACAAGAAACTAGCCTGACGTCTAGGGTCATCGAACCGGAACTGCCTTTGTTTTTTTTCGGAAAAGGTAGTCTAAAAATAGATCGGTCAGTGAAAATGCCGAGGTCGCCAATACAGACCGAACGCAGTGAGGTCTGTTCCAGCGACCGAGGTCAAGATTCTTCCATACAGACCGACCTAGCTCGGTTAATAAGATGTTTATTATATGGCCAAACAAGAACAATTTAATTCGTTTAATGTAACTGGTTTGTACTAACTGACATTTTGCTTGCGAACGGCGATGAGTGGCGATGAGCTGAACTTAATCCTGTCAAAGTTTGCTCGTCATCCTCTCTTCTGTCATCATGCTGTTTGGCACCTCCATAAATAAATATTGGTAGAAGAAAATACTCAATATTTCTGCATTTTAGTTTGCACCTTTTCACTGCAAAACATTACCCGTCTAGATGCCGGTCTAGATGGAAAAATCTAGACCGCGGTCAATATCGATTTTAGCCAATCAAATTCGTGAATTTTGTAGTTCCCAGTCCTCGTGAGACAGAGCCATATAATAAGGGAAAATAATGCCCTCGCGCTTAGCTGCTCTCAGTCAATCTTAGTGCGCGTTATATCGGCCAGAAACACTAGCCATTAGCATAATAAACAATTATTGGATGAGGTTTTTGTGATATCCAAAACAATCAAGGTCGAGGTAGGGGTTATCAGCCGAAGTCGAAGGCTGATAACCCTATTTTCATGAAAGCCGTGTCGGAATTATTTAACAACCCTCGAAAGCTAGTCAGCTTGTCAAAGTCTAACAACTGAGGGCAGACTATTCCAAAGGACTGAACCACTGTAACTGAAGCTGTTTTTATAATGGAACGTGGCAAGGGGACAGCAAACGTATTCTCAGAATCACGAAACCAGACCAAGTCGATAAATGATGCACTGCAGTAATTAATCACGACAGTAGACTGATCCGCTGTGGTTTATTCACGTGCTGGGAGTTCCTTTCCTTTCCTTTTTTGTACAATGCATATAACATCACTCAAACCTCTATATTACACACAAGAGGAGAAGGGAACCGTTAGTATAGAGTCTGTTTCTTTCTTTGCTTTTTGCTACCGGTAATGCGTTTCGCTCAATTAAACTGAGTAAGGCCCCTCTCTAATTAGCACACCCTTTCCCCTCTCAAACGTGCTTGAAATTAATAAGCCCCCCTGGGGGGGCTCAATAGAGGATTTGCAGTGGTCATTTGTTATCACATCAACTAAAGTAATGACCATTGCCAACCTTAAATCTATAACAATAAAAGCAAGGTGACACACGCTAACACCAACCCGGTGTGGCCAACACATCACGCATGCGCACAACAATTTCTCCCGGTCAATTAGCAGCCATGGCCAGGACAGCTGTTTCGGCCTGAACAGTTTTGCCGTTCCCAACCCAGCTTACTACGTGTATTGCATGTGACGCTGCCACTTAAAGGGGTGCTTAAGACACCCGCCTGGTATGTTAGCTACACCATGCTGATGAGTCCCAGCAACGGCGAAACAGCTGTGTGATTGTGACCAATTGGCTTTTTTGTTTATTTTTTGGGTCCTGTCCTAAGTACCTGCAGGGAGGGAACGGCGTGGACCCAACCCTAAATTGAGTGCGCCATGCCGTCCCTTCGCTGTCCGAACAGTGTGGTATTACAGTTCCCAGAATCGGTTTTTGAGAACTATGGCTTGTCGGACGTGCTACCACGTTTGTTGAGTGTCGTGGATGCCGGAAAGCTTACTACTGTTCAGTTTTTGCGGGGCGGACGTGTTCGACTGACTTTTAAGGGTTGGGCTTCATGCGATGATCTTATCTCGTCTTGCCTTGTTTGCGGTGATGTTCAAGTACGTGTTGTCCGTGCAGATTTTAGGTTCCGTTCCGTGTATGTTCTTGATTTGCTTTCCGTAGTTTCAAATGATGATGTTGAAACTTTTTTCGAGTCTTACGGAGAAGTTCTGTCAGTCCAGCGCAGAACATTTGCCAACTTTCCTGCACTCTACAATGGTAACCGCGTCGTTGAGGTGGCCTTGGACTTTGACACTCCTTACTATGTTAAGATCAGTGATTATAATTGTCGTGTTTGGTACGCCCGCCAGCCTGTCCGTTGTGTTATTTGCCGTGAAACCGGTCATCGTGGTTCTTCCTGCCCTCTCTCTGGTCTGTGCCGGCGCTGTCTCCAGCCCGGTCACATGGCTCGAGAGTGTAGACAGGCCTGGGGTGCTATTTACCCAGGAACAGAGGTTTTGTTTTCAAGAGTTCCTGCTGCTGTAGATGATGCCAGTGCTGATTATGCTCCTCCTCCTGAGGAAGCTTCCGAGGTGGAGAAAGACGATGAGATGCTGTTTGGGGATGACGAGGTTGTTGGCAACTCCTTCTCCTTCCTCTTCTCCTGTTGCTGTTTTAGGTGTCATGTATGCTATCACGAAACGGTGCCTAAGGCATCGTGGGTAATAAAGACCAGGAGGAGTTTTTGGAAGACATAATGAATGTCGTGATAAGACATAACATGGTGTCAGAAGAATAGGTGAAATACCTAAAAGCCTAAAGGTCGATTCGCTTAACATTGTGAGAACGAAATCAACAAAATGGAAGGAATTTCTGCGGGCAGGACTCCAAGGATGGATTGGACGAGTGGAGATTTACCGACCGAGTGGAAAGCATTCAAGCAACACTGCGACTTTACGTTTGGAGGGCCTCTGAAGCGAAAACGTGAAGAAGAAAAATGTAATTACCTGATCAGTTGGATTGGAGACAAAGGTCGTGACATATACACTCCGCGGGAATTCACTGTAGAAGAAGTGAAGGAGCTCGACACTTATTATGCAAAGTACGAAGAGTATGCGAGACCCAAATCCAATAAGGTATTTGCAAGGTACAAGTTCCACCAGAAGATTCAACGAGAGGGTGAGTAATTTGAACAATTTCTCACTGATTAAAGTTGCTTGTGAAAGATTGTGGTTATACTGACCCTGAAGAAATGGTTAGAGATAGAGTGGTTATTGGCTGTCATTCTACCAAAACAAGAGAAAAGTTAATTCAGGAAGGTTCAGAGCTTACTCTTGAAAAAGCAATTGACATTGCCAGAACGAACGAAATGTCAAAAGCGCAATTGAAATCCATGGCAACTGAGAATCCAAGCATTAACAGTGTAAATAAAGTAAAACAAAGAAACCACCAAAAAACAAAATCTAGCCGAGAGAAATTCATGCACAAAGAAGATTGCAGCAGATGTTGTTATGAGCATGACAAAGAAAAATGCCCAGCACGAGGCAAGAGATGTAAAAAATGCCAAAAGCTAAACCATTTTTGCCAGAGTATGTCAGTCTAAGGCATCGTGGGTAATAAAGACCACGAGATAGTAAATGTCATGATAAGACATAACACCAGGTGTTTCTGCTCCTGTTTCTGATGTTCCTGCATCTGATGTTGGTTCTGCTCTTGATGTTCCTGAAGTTCCTGTTTCCGTTCCTGACGTTCCTGCTGAAGTCCCTTCATCTGTTGTTCCTGCATCGCCTGTTCCACCTGCTCCAGTTCCTGATGTTCCTTCTTCTGTTCCTGTTCAGGATGTTCCTGTTTCGTCTGCTGCTTCAGTGCCAACTGCGGCTTCGTCCGTTTCGTCGGTTTCAAGTACTCATCATGATAAAATTGATTCTCTTCCTCCTTCTGCTTTAAGCGAATTCTCTCCTGATGACGTAGTTCGAAAGTCCAACAAAGTAGTTGCTGATTTTGTCTCTCGACTAATGGACAAGCACCGTTTACCTCCTGATTCCCGTCATTATATGATTAATTATTTTTTTCGTATTCAGCAGAAGTTATCTGATATGAAGAAGCCTGTAAAGCGTGTTCCTGCTAAATTGTTGGACTCTGAGGGTCCTCCTGCTCGCGGTCCGACTCGTCCGGATCGCGTTCCATCTAAGTGAATTTCCAGTGTGACTTTACTTTGAGTTTGATTTAGTAGTTTATTTATTGCGATATTGATGTAAATAGGCGTTTTTTTACTTGTGAATAAACCCCTTTTACAAAAAAAAAAAGCTGTGTGATTGTGACCAATTGGCGTTTTTGTTTATTTTTTGGGTCCTGTCCTAAGTACCTGCCGGGAGAAAACGGCGTGGACCCAATCCTAAATTGAGTGTGCGCCATGTCCTTTCCCTCGTGTCCTAATAGTCGGTTGGCGTACTTCCCTGGGGAGATTTACCGTTAATTTGGCTCGTCGGTTGTCTTACCACAGTTGCTGAAGGCTGTTGACCAAGAAAAGCTCGTGGCCATTCAGTTCCTGCGTGGTGGTCTTGTTCGCTTAACTTTTAAAGACTCTGAATCTTGTGACGAAGTGATCAAGCGTGGCTTGTCTTTCGATAAAACGCCTGTTCGTGTTTCACATTCAGATGCGAAAGTTCGCTCCGTCCATCCTCGAGATCTTTCTGCAGAAGTATCGGACAATGATGTCTCCAGTTTCTTTAGTTCTTTTGGTGAATTCCTTTCTGTTAAGCGTACTACGTTCGATGGCTTCCCCGCGCTCTACGATGGCAACCGTGTTGGACAATGAAGTGCCGTATTTTGTTCGTGTTCATGATTTTCCTTGTCATGTGGTATGCTGGTCAGCCCCCTGAGTGTTCTGTCTGCCGTAAGTTTGGTCATTGTGCCTCAGACTGCCCTCTTTCTGGTCTGTCCGGTCATTTGGCTAGGGAGTGTATGTAGGTCTGGGCCTCTATTCATCCGGGCACAGAAGTTCTTGTTTGTGGTCGTCTCGCTCCTGACGATGATAGTCCTAAGTACGTTCCTCATTCCGATTATGGTGCTTCCATGGCATCTGATGATGAAGAGATGGCTTCTGGTGATGAGGAGGTTGCTGCTAAAGCTGCCCCTCCTCAACCCCGACCACTTTGTTCTGCACATGCTGTTTCTACTTCGCCGTCTTCCGCCTCCGTGTCTCCTGCTCTTGTGTCCGCTGTTTCTACTCCGCCGTCTTCCGCCTCCATTCCTGCATCGCCTGATGTTCCTTTTTCTGTTTCTGCTGTCCCTGGATCGTCTGCTGTTTGGTCTGCTGTTACTTCTGATAGTGAACCTGTTACCTCAGTTGCTTCGTCTTCTGTTCCTACTTCGAGGTCTTCAGTTGTTGCTCGTCGTGATAAGATTGATTCATATCTTCTTTCTGCTCTGGGTGACTTCTCCCGTGATGACGTGGTCAGCATGTCTCCTGCTCGAGTTACTGACTTTGTTCCTGGTGTGATAGAGGAGAATGGTTTGTCCGTTGATTCTCGTCAGTATGTGGCTCGTTTTGTTGATCACGTTCAGCGTAAGGTTTGTGTATAACTACAAACGGGCAAGAAACCTATGAAGCGCGCTTTAACTAAGATGTCAGAATGCGAGGGTCCGCCGGCTGGGAGGCAGACCCGCCCGAGTCCTGTGCCTTCTAAGTAAACTTTGTGTTTGTTTTTCCCTAGAGAGACCGTTTTCGAGTTTGTACTTTATTTTTTCTTATGATGATTGTAAAGAGGCGTTTTTTATCATTTGAATAAAGGAGTTTGTGTTTTTCACGAAAAAAAAAAGGCCCAAAACAGCTGTCCATGGCTGCTAATTGACCGGGTGAAATGGTTGTGCGTATGCCGCGTGATGTGTTGGCCACACCGGGTTGGTGGTAGCGTGTGTCACCTTGCTTTTATTGTTATTAAATCTATACCTTACAAATCGAACGCACTCCACTAATCTTTGATTATGATTAGTTTTATTGACTCCTTTCACGAGAACAAACGAGTGTAACAAATTGATCTGCTCCCAGTTGCGTGCCTTCATAGCTAGCGCAGTTGGTAGAGCATTTCACCGACCTCACAGAGGTCATAGGTCGAATCCCGTTGATGTCAGGTGTCTATTAGACTGCGAACGCAGACGACTGCCGAAAATACGTCTGCGTTATGAGGGGCTCTGGGTAATGCAAACGTGTGAAGATCTCCCTGACGCGCTCGCACTCTTGATGGAAAAAGTGCCATTGTTTTTAACAGAGACTGTTTGTACTTCATACCAACGTGGCTATAGTAGTGCAAAAGCAGCCCAGTATCTGTGTATTTTCTGTGACCATTGGACAGAAAGGTTTACTGTAAGTTGATAAATATGTTAGAAAACACTATTGTTCGGTCCCGTTCAAATTTTCCAGTTAAGTTCCCATTGAAGCGGTGTTTTAGGATAGAAATTCTCCCTGAAATATTTAATGTGAACTTGGAAAAAAGAATTATGAAATAGTAACGTTGCAAATCATATGAATTTTTTTTTATTGAATTCAATAAATAAATAAATAAATATTTCATTTCAATAAACCGGGCTATGATCTGCAACGGTCTGCGACACGATCGGAAGCTGTCTGCGTCGGTCTTATCGCAAACGATCGAAAACACCACAGGTAAATGATTCCATTTACATCTGAAGTGATCGCAGACAAGTGTACCACTAATACTCTGCAAAGCGAGGAGAACAAGGCCCGCTCGAAGATTTCCAGCAAAATGGCGCCAAGCACTCATCTTAAGTCTGGTTGGACACATGACAGTCACGTGTTTCAAAGCGAACAATAGTGTGTTGCCGATAAGAAACATCATCTCAGACACACGTTTCATTAAAGCTCCCTTTACCATCTTACTGAAAGTGACGTAAGTGCTCTCATCAAGAAGTCAGCTAAGAAGTGTTGCCTAATGGACCCTATGCCAACATCACTGGTCGTCGGTTGTCTCGATGTGCTCCTTCCTGTCATGACGCGCATAGTGAATTCATCGCTGTCCTCAGGCTACTTCTCTGCTGAGTGGAAGGAAGCCCTTGTGAGCCCTCTCTTAAAGAAGGCTGGTCTTGATCCGGTATTCAAAAACTTACGACCTGTGAGTATTCTTCAATTTCTATCAAAACTGACAGAACGCGCTGTATTTAACCAAACGTAAAATCGAATGATGGATCTTGGCCTATATCGTCTGTTTCATTCTGCATATGGAAAAGGCCACAGTACCGAGACTGCACTTTTAAAGTCCAGAATGACATACTAATGAATATGAACAGCCAGCACGTGACACTTTTAGTTCTTTTAGATCTCATTGCGGCTTTCGATACGGTAGACCACAAAATCCTACTTCATCGTGTACATTCGAGTCTTGGCATCACAAGAACGGCTCTGCAGTGGTTTGCGTCGTACCTTTCCTACCGATCACAACGCGTCTTTTCAGGAGGCTGTCTTTCTGACAGTATAAAGGTACCATATAGTGTGCCTCAGGGCTCATGTCTGGGACCTCTGCTACTTACCATCTATTCTAGCAAGTTATTTGAGGTGATAAAAGATCGTCTCCCTGTTGCACACGCATATGCTGACGACACGCAGCTCTACTTGTCCTTCAAGCCTAACACCTCATCAAGTCAATCTGAAGCAACTGAAGGGATGGAACTCTGCATAAAGGCAATCAGAGCATGGATGATTACTGACAAGTTAAAGTTAAGCGACGACAAAACTGAATTCTTAATGATCGGTACACGACAACAGCTTAGCAAAGTTCATATCGAGAAGTTATCAGTAGGTGTAAGCGTTGCTCCTGCTACTATTGCAAGAAATCTTGGATCTTGCTTTGATACCCACCTCAGATTAGTGACACACATTGCTAAGACATGCAAGGCTTCTTTTTATCATTTGCAAAATATAAGACGTATTAGGAAGTTTCTTACGATGAAGTCCACCAGGGTACTAGTG
>NC_090876.1:29978021-29980521 GCF_036669935.1 Montipora foliosa
CGTAATCGGCCTGTAGTTACTAGCATCATTTCCTGAGCTCGTATCTTTGACAAACAGAAGTGTCTTCCCTTTTGTCATCCAATCGGGAACTTCCCCTATCTCCAGACACATATTCAATTGATCTACTAGCCTTGTGTGCATGCTGTTCATGTTCTTCAGCCAGAGAACCCCTGTACCAGATCTGGCCCAGCGGCCCTCCAATTTGGCATTTTCTTCAAGGCTGCTTTCAGCTTATCGATATCTATCCTCATATCATCCTGGCAATTTGCAACAGTTTTACTTCTCAACTCCTTCAACCACTCTGTATCTTTCCTGTGCCTACCTTTTCATTACTCCAGATTCCACTCCAGATGTCTTTAGCATCCTGGGGGTTTGGGGGTATATACTCATCTGAAGGTTCTTTATCCAGCTCGGCATAAAACTTACCTTGGTCGAAACCGAAGAGTCTATTCTGTCTGTATTGTTTGACTCTGTCGGTGTATCTCTTGATCGTATTTGCTTTCGCCACAAGTCGCTGCTTCAATTCTTCTTTGACCACAGAATTTCCTTTGGTACTTTCTCTCTAATCTGCTCATGGTTTTCACCTTCAGCGTTTTACCTATTGTGAGGCATTCGACTCTGCTTAGATCTTGTCTGAGCCCTCGCACCTGCTTTTCCAGTCGTTTCTTCCACATGGGCTCCTTCTTTTCATACTTTTTGGAGATCTTTACACCTAGCTTCTCTGTAACTACCACTGAAGCTGCTTATAGTAAGTCGTTTGATTGTGTGACACTCCTAGTTATTATTTTCTCTAGGATAGCATTAACGTCCCTAACTTCTCTCAGCAGGGTCCTTCTTGGAATGTTTTTCAGAGCAGGTACCCTTTTTCTTTCAGGATTTTTTGCAATTTCTTGCATTCTCTTGACTATTAGTAACTCGTCCTCGGAGAGAGCCTCTTTAAGTTATATATCTCCGAATCATCCACATTTCGGTCTGGGATGGTTGCTTCTGGAATTTCCTCAAGTGCTGGAGTTGTCGATTGACCTTCTGATGGTTGAGCATGTGTCTCCTGTGGGGTAGTATTTGGTTCCTCAATCTTGCTCTTTATCGTCTCCATGTCAAGCTCCGAAATCCAACCATTAACACGTATGTGCCTCACCTGGTCTGCCAGTCGCTGTTCCGTCGTCTCAAATTCCCCCAGTTGTTCCAATAACGCCAACATGCGCTTTCGATAGCCCCTCTTAGTTGGTACACTTCTGTAGTAACACTCCATTACAATCTTATTGGTACGGTATCCTCATCCTCTGCGAGCAGTAGTTTGCTGACGACCCGGGTTAGGCTGCTCGATATCCATCCCCGTGCCGGGCGAGCCACCCAGATCAGTTAACTGGGTCCCATTCACGCCGTTGTCTAGGTTCCTTGATTTATCTGACATCATATACATGTGATTACCACCAACATGGTGGGTTTATCTTCGGGGTATGCTCCCCTAGATCCGCCGTGTTTTGCGATATTAACGGGGCACCTCAGGTTGGATGTGGCTAATCACAATGCACGGACGGACGCAAGAGAAATCCTCTGACATAGCCAACCGTTTAAGATAATCTGCATAAAGGAACCATGGTGAAAGGTTGAGATCCACCGGAAAAACTGGGCTCCAAAACCATAAACCTGAAGAAGATGCTAGAGAAAGGAACGGTTGACACGGTCAAAGGCTTTCTCCAGGTCAAGGCTGACTAAGATTGCGGGTTCATCCGTCCATTGAATGTAGTCCAAAACATCACACAGAAGAGTAACATACGAAAAAATACTTCGGTCAGGAAAGGAGCAAGTCTGATCAGGGTGGCAATATATTCAAGAACTTTGGAAAGACGACACTGAGTGATCGCTTTAGAAATAATTTTATAGTCCACATTCAAAAGAGAGATGGGCCGCCAGTATTTTAAGTGCTTAATATCACCACGCTTCTTAAATATAAGGCGGGTGACGCTACCCTTCATCGAGCCACAAAGCTCGCTATCGGAGAAACACTGGTTAGAAACAAAGAGTAAAAGGGGACCCAAAGTCTCCTTAAAATGAAGATAAAATTCAACTGATAGTCCGTCAGATCCCGGTGACTTCCCGGTATTAAGACTCTTAAAAGAGTCAGTTAATTCGTCAAGCGACAAGGATCCCTCGCACGAGGCGCGTTGAGGGGAAGAAAGGGACTTTTCAACGGATTCTAAACAACGCTGTTTAAAAACCGCGTCAATAGGCTCATCATTGAAAAGATCTGAATAAAAGCGCACGTGCGCACGTTCAATTTCTTCACGCGTGAACACCTCTACATCATCAGAATTAAGAATAGAAGAAAAAATATTACGCTCGACGCTTTCACGTTCAAGCTTAAAGAAAAAGCGCGTAGGCCTTTCTCCCTCCTCAAGCCATTGAACTCTAGAACGGATTTTAGAACCGTCTAACTCTTCCAAGGTAAGAACCTTAAGTTTACTTTTGAGCTCGGAAATTTCAGGAGTAACTGAGG